>NC_081349.1:67306628-67399367 GCF_029784015.1 Lycium ferocissimum
TAGTAAACTTGATCGAGTTAGATATGATTGATTTCGATGTTATTATGGGTATGGATTGGTTGGCTTACTGTTATGCTAACGTTGATTGCAGGCCAAAGATAGTTCGATTTCAGTTTCTAGGCGAGTCAGTCCTAGAGTAGAAGGGCAAGGCTGTTTCGCTGAGAGGTGGGTTTATTTCCTACCTTAAGGCAAGGAAGATAATCAAGAAAGGGTACATTTATCACCTGGTACGGGTTCAGGATGTACAAGCAGAGTCACCGACCTTTCAGTCTGTTCCTGTGGTGAATGAGTTTCCAGAAGTGTTTCCAGATGAGCTTCCAAGCATTCCGCCAGAGCGGGAAATTGATTTCGATATTGAGTTATTGCCAGATACGCAGCCAATATCTGTTCCTTCTTATAGAATGGCACCTGCGGAATTGAAAGAATTGAAAGAGCAATTGAAGGATTTGCTTGAGAAGGGCTTTATTAGGCCTAGTACATTGCCGTGGGGAGCGCCGGTATTGTTTGTGAGAAATAAAGATGGCTCCTTGCAAATGTGTATTGATTATAGGCAATTGAATAAAGTGACGGTAAAGAATAAGTACCCACTTCCGAGGATTGATGACTTGTTTGATCAGCTGCAAGGCGCGAAATATTTTTTGAAGATAGATTTGAGATCGGGATATCATCAGGTTAGGGTGAAGGAGGAAGATATTCCAAAGACGGCATTTCGGACTAGGTATGGTCACTATGAGTTCCGTGTTATGTCGTTCGGGTTAACTAATGCTCCAGCAGTGTTTATGGACTTGATGAATCGTGTATTTATACCCATCCTAGATCTATTCGTGATTGTGTTTATAGATGATATTCTGGCTTATTCACCGTCAGAGGCTGAGCACGCAGAACATCTACGAGCAGTGCTTGGAGTTTTTCGAGGTAGTGAGTTGTATGCCAAGTTCTCCAAGTGTGAGTTACGGTTGAACTCGTGGCTTTTTCCGGGCCACATTATTTCAGACGAAGGCATTAGAGTAGATGCTCAAAAGATTGAGGCAGTGAAGAATTGGCCAAGGCCCACGACACCAATGGAGATACGTAGTTTCTTGGGTTTGGCTGCTTATTACAGAAGGTTCGTAGAAGGATTTTCTTCTCTTTCAGCCCCGTTGACCAAGCTGACTCAGAAGTCAGCTAAATTTCAGTGGTCGGATGCGTGTGAGCAGAGTTTCCAGACATTGAAAGACAAGTTGACCTCAGCGCCCGTTTTGACTCTTCCCGAGGGGGCAGAGGGTTATGTGGTTTATTGTGATGCTTCAGGTGTTGGGTTAGGCTGTGTATTGATGCATCACGATAAGTTTGTTACTTACGCTTCTAGACAGCTGAAGAAGCACGAGAAAAATTATCTAACCCATGATCTTGAGTTAGCTGCGGTGATCCATGCTTTGAAAATGTGGAGGCATTATTTATATGGTGTTCATGTTGATATCTATACTGACCATAAGAGCCGCCAATACATCTTTAACCAAAAGGACTTGAATTTACGTGTTGTCGATGGCTAGAGTTGCTGAAAAACTATGATGTTGATATTCTGTACCATCCTGGGAAGGCCAATGTAGTAGCCGACGCTCTTAGTCGTAAGTCTATGGGTAGCCTGTCACATTTGCAGCCAGAGAAGAGGGAGCTAGCCCATGATGTTTGTCAGTTAGCTAGTTTGGGAGTCCGGTTGATAGACTCAGGTGATGCAGGAGTTGCAGTTCAAGATACAGCAACGTCATCTTTGGTAGTTGAGATAAAGAAGCGTCAGTACGAGGATCCTATTTTAGTTCATTATCGTGATACAGCCCCACAGAGAGAAAAGACACCCTTCTTGGTCACAGGAGATGGAGTACTCAGATATCGAGATAGATTGTACATTCCTAATATTGCAGGCCTCCGTCAACAGGTTATGGGGGAAGCCCATTATTCTCGCTATTCTATCCATCCGGGCACAACAAAGATGTATCATGATCTCAAGAAGTATTCTTTGGGATGGTATGAAGAAAGATATAGCGAAGTTTGTTGCTCAGTGCTCGAATTGTCAGCAAGTCAAGATAGAGCACTAGAAGCCCGGAGGTTTATTGCAGGCTATAGAGATTCCAACATGGAAATGGGAGGTAATTAATATGTGTTTCATTACAGGTTTGCCCCATACGCAACGGAAGTATGATTCAATATGGGTCGTAGTTGATAGACTTGCAAAGTCTGCTCATTTCTTGCCGGTCAGAACCACCTATGCAGCTGAAGATTATGCAAAGCTCTATCTTAGAAAGATCATGTGACTTCACGGTGTTCCTACAGCCATTATTTTAGATAGGAGAGCACAATTCACAACTAACTTCTAGAAATCTTTTCAGAATGGATTGGGAACTCAGGTGAGTCTTAGTACTGCATTTCACCAGCAGACGGATGGACAAGCGGAGCGTACCATACAGACACTTGAGGATATGTTGAGAGCTTGTGTACTTGACTTTCAAGGCAGTTGGGACAGTCATTTACCTCTTATCGAGTTTGCCTATAATAACGGCTATCATTCCAGTATTCAGATGGCTCTTTATGAGGCTTTATATGGCCGGAGATATAGATCCCCTATAGGGTGGTTTGATATTGGAGAAAACTGGTTTGTGGGCCCAGATTTAATCCAGCAAGCAGTTGATAAAGTGAAAATGATCCGAGAAAGATTGCTAACAGCTCAGAGTCGACAGAAATCCTATGCGAATAATCGGCGACGCAAGCTAGAGTTTGAGATAGGCGATTGGGTTTTCCTGAAAGTGTCACTTATGAAAGGAGTACTGAGATTTGGAAAGAAAGGTAAATTGAGCCCTCGATACATAGGACCATATAGAATTATTCGTACAGTGGGTAAGATGGCATATGAGTTGGAGCTACCTTCTGAGTGGAAGTCTGTACATTCGGTATTTCATATGTCCATGCTTCATAAATATATAGGAGATCCTTCGAGAGTCGTACCGGTAGATGATATCTAGGTGACTGAGCAGTTATCATACGAGGAGGTCCCTATAGCTATATTGGATAGACAAGTCCGTCGATTGAGGACTAAGGATGTAGCTTCTGTTAAAGTGCTTTGGAGGAACAACAATGTTGAGGAAATGACTTGGGAAGCTGAAGAGGAGATGAAGACAAAGTACCCGCACATGTTTCCATCATCCCAGGAGACTCAGTGTGAAGCATCATCATCCCCAGGTATTGTTTTAAGTATAGTTATTGTGATTGGTCGTGTGAGGCCATGGTATTGATAGTAGTTGTTGTGCTTGGTCGTGTGTGGCCATGGTGTTGTATATTGTAGTATGTGGCCCTGTGTGGCATTATTTTGGGTTGCTGTGTGCAGGGTGGATCAGTATATTTACAAGGAAAACTCTGGCGAAATTTTTATAGAATGCTTAAGAGTTTAACATTCGGGGACGAATGTTCTTAAGGGAGAGAGAATGTTACACCTTGGAGTTTCGTGTCGCTCGCATTATGAATGTGGAAATGTAACCCTAAAATGGATATGAAGCCCTTATAAATTAAAGGGGGTGATTGAGGATTCTAATTAAGATTCCAAATGCATTTGAGGCAAAGGAATAAAGTTCGTCGGAGGAGCTTAAGATTGAACCATGTTTTGGAAGTTTCGTATCATTTGAGCTATGATTTGCCTAGCATCACCTTGAGGAAGAGATATAAGGCCCCTTAGATGGTTAATGAAGCTCTGGACAAGTGCCAAGAAGGTTCCATAAGGATTGGAGATCAAACGAATCAAAAGGATCACATTTTCGCGAAACCGGGAGAAAGTGGGCAGTGTGAGGTCGCACACTCAATGTGCTTGTCACACCCTAACAATGGTAGGGCATGATGGGCACCCGACTCTCATTAGAGTCGAGCGAACCCTTAAACATTCTCTCTATCAAAACCTGTCATTTCAAAAACTTTTAAAAACATGAAACTTTTCTAAATAGAAATCATTATCTTTATAACGATTATGAAAACTTTCAATCAAATAAGTATTTTAAACCAATTGAAATCATCTAAAATACATAATTTTTTTTAAAATCCACAAATGACTCAACTGACATCACTTTGTCGACATCTCGACAAATATGCCCACGAGACACCTGTCACAGAAGCCTCTAAGAAGTAAACCGAACATTATGAGTCGGGGATAAGGCCCCCGACATACCCATAATCATACATATCTATACATGACTCAAACATTACCTCCAAAATGAGGTGGAACTTGCCAATCCCACCGACGTCCAAGCATCCTAGCTATACACTTAACCTCGCCAAACAATCTGGGGCCGCGGGCATGAACGCGCGTCCCCAGCAAAAGGACGTCGACGGACAATGTACTGAGTATGTAAGTGGTAACAAATCATAATCATAATTTGATTTAGGAGAGAAGAAATCACAATCTAACTCAATAATTACCTTTTTGGAAGAAACAAAAATGTGCACACGAAGTCTCAAAACAACCTTTAAGTAAATAATGCAATCCAACACACATGCCGCTTCCGACATGTTAACAAAATGGTCCCTTCGGACAGCCGCTTCCGGCTAGTATCACAATAGTCCCTTCGGACGGCTGCTTCCGGCATAATAATGATGGCCCCTTCAGGCAGCCGCTTCCGGCTTAATATCACCATCATATCAACACAAACTCAATTCATAAATAACAATTTCAATTCAAAGCATAAGTCACTAATTAATTCATCACAATCCAGTTATTAGCCTTAGACTTTCATAAGTTATCAAATTTGTATCTCACTAGACTTAGGAGGACATACTTTCATGTTTGAGGGTAGAATTGTTATCAAATTCTTACTACTTATATTCTACTCAATTTCATCTTATTGCCCTACCCAAAGAATAAGTGATCATATCAGTACAAAGGGATGATACTATGGAATGTATACATAAATCGTAAACGAAATGAAGTAGTAAAATCTCGCACCCCCTTCGGAATGGTTTTGAAAATCAAACTTTATGTTTCCTTTAGTATAAAACTCATTTCCTCGAAATCACTAGTAAAACCATATACACAACTCAACTTGGCACCTTATGGGCATTCCCTTTGGGAAGCAATAGAGTACAATATCAATAAGCCATCACAAGAAACATTTAGACCTTACTCGTCTAAGAATGGAATCATATGGAGTACATATAGAATGAATAACAGCAAGAATCATGCCAAAGGAAGAAAGGTTTGCCTTACATACCTTGTCGCTTATGTGATTAGCTTAACTTATGCTTCCAAACACTGGCCAATCCACAATCAAGGTAAAGGAAACCCCGTAGACAACTTGAAAAAGGTTCATATACTTCTCTAAGCTCGTAAATTCGGGCAGCATTTTCCCTGTAATCTTCGCTTCCCTCTAATTCCAATTAAATTTAACAACACAATCAACAACCAACAATAACAACAACCATCTCATATAAGTCTCTTTAAACTCAAAGCATCAACTCCCAAAGATATACACCAAAATAACCCAGTATACGCTTTGTATACGATATCTTCATACACGTTATTCTCCCAAATTCAAGAACCGCAACTTATCAACAACATATCAAAAATCATTTTATATCAATATCCAACTAATTCTATCCATTTAATCATGCCAAAACAGCCCCCAAGTCATTTGATATCCAAAAATTATAACCGAACTTTCAACGTCATTTTCTCTATTCTAACCAGTCAAATCTATCAATGATCATGGTAAGAACATCATTAACATCTTAATCATACCTTATATGAGCAGCCACCACGAAACCAACATCCCCCAAGTTCAACTTTTAGCTTAAAACGATGACGACAACTCGTACTACACTTTATCCTTCACGAGCCTCGGGATTCGGGGTCTCGAACTTGATCGATTCTCCACTTTCTCTCTCTCCCACTCTAAAAGTTTGTGGACTGCTTGATGTATAAATGAATGAATTTTTATGACTTTAGCCCTTATATATGGTTCTTGGGTCGGTTCCCACTGACCTTGAGTCGGGTTGGGCCGAGCCCACTGCCCAACATTACCTTTCTGTCTTAAAACGTCCATAACTTTTTATCCCTATGTCACATGCAGGGCCATGACCTATGGAAAGGTATTTCAATTATCTACAACTTTCATTTTTGGAGTTTTCCCAAATTCCCAAATAATGATGGGGTTATGGCCTCCCGAAGTCAGATCACCCGAAAACGTAACTTAAAAACATCTTTTTGGAGGGCTTCCACTTGGATTTGGCTCAAGGATCCTTCTTTAGTTGTGTTTAACTTCACATATATTATCCATATAACTTGTCATATGTCCTTTATAAAATCTCGACATGTGGATCCCACCTCAGCTTACGATTACGAGGGCTATATATCTTTTAACGTATCGTTCCAATCATATTGTACGAATTAAAAATATCATACTCATGCTATCCTCATGCTAATACAATAGAATTTCATCCTTTATACTTGTAATATTTGCTCCTCCTTGAGCTCACATTAAGCCGTCTGCAGCATTAATAACATGAAATTTTCTAGGGTGTAACAGTGCTGACCCGCACACTGGGCGCCACCAGAATGGCTGGCCTTTTTGCCCAGGCCGAGGGAGGAGTGTGCAGCCGCACACTTAGTGTGCTGAGCCGCATACTCTTCGCAAAGTTGGTCGGGGTGTATTTTGACCACCTTTTTAAAACCCAAACGGCCCAAAATTCATTTCCACCTTCTCTCACTTATTTCCTTACCTTTTTAGAGTCCTCTTGAGAGATTTTGAAGGTTCTAAAACCCTTCCCACCTTTCCATATAATCAAGAGAGAAGATCAACATCTAGAGCTTAAGGTAATCCATGGAAGGTGAAGTTTCTTGCTCTTTTTCAAAGCAGTGTTGAATGCGAGCTTGGAGGAAGTTGAGTGAAGTTCTTTGGTTATAAGGTATGTTTTTCATCTTATTCCTGAGATTGAGTTGATATAAAGGTTTAGTGCCCCTTAGAAAGGAAAAGAATGAAAGTGGAGAAGCCATGGATGGTGTAATGAAGAAGATGACTTAGAGTGAACTTAAAAAGGGGATTTCGGCCCAACTTGGGGTTTAATTGAATATGATTTCTTGATTGTGATATTATGGATGTTATTATTGTTGTTTGGGAGTTGTTTCGTCATTTGGTGGAAGTTGATGAGATAGGGAAAATGCTGCCCAAATTTCGTTAATTCGTTAACTATGCTAGTATGAGCTTAAAAGTGTTTCTTCTAGACTTAACTTTAGTGTAATTCCTCTTGAATGTAGACTTTGCGATTTGGAAGGAGAATGTTAAGCGATTAAAGAGTCGTTAAGGTATGTTAAGGCTTTTCCTTCTTCATTTTGGCATGATCTTATGAAATGAACCAACAAGTGAGTAAACGAGCTTCCATATTACTCTACTCTTAGAAGCATTAAGAGTACTTCAGTCTGTGATATTCTTGTACCCCATTTGTGATTGTTCCTTCTGTTCATGGGTCCAGTTCTATGTATAAAGTTTATTCATGCATTACATTCATTATATATATGCACATTGACCCATGACCAGAAGGAATTATATACGCTAGTATTATATGTATATAGGGTATGAGGAAAGGGAATGGCGTTATATACGCATTACCACCTGATCGTACTGATGCACCATAATGATGATATAAGGATCGGGTTGCACGTACCGCAGCAATGTATATGATGATAATGGCCGCCGAGAGGCTCATATGATATGATCGAATGCCCAAAGAGGCTTGACAGGCGTTATATACGCATATATACGTATGACCTACATTGATAGGCATGAGTATGATTATAGTTAAGAGCATGCATATGCGCCGTCGAGGCATTGCGCGCTATACGTACTTATGCACATGCTTACACATACTGCTTCGTACAAATCTATGTGGACAGTCAGTGATATTTGAGTTCCAGATTCAGTTCATGATTCTTATACTTATGCTACTCTTATTCTTTACATACTCAGTACATTATCCATACTGACTCCCCGTTGCTCGGGGGGCGTTCATGCCGCCATGTGCACGGTAGACAGCAAGTGGTCCGGCTAGTAGGACTTTTATCCAAAGAAGTGATCGGCACTCCATTTGATCCGGAGTTGCAGTCTATTTTGGGTATGCCATTCTTTTGAGATGTATATAGATGGGTATGATGGGGGCCTGTCTCGTCCTTTCTACAGCTTCTATTCCAAAGAGAGGTCGTAGAGCATTGTATATATTAGTCGATGATGTAGCCCGTCGGCTTCTATTCTTTTGTGTACGAAGATATGTAGCGGCCTAGTTGGCTTGCAATCGTTCTTTCAAAGATGTTTGTATATATACAGATTGTACAAAGTTCATGATGTCACCCTCTCCTGAGGAAGTATGAGTTCAGCGAGTTGTTTATGGGCCCTTGATGTTCAGTATTGTGCAGAGATAAGTATAAGGGTGTTTGGTTACCACAGGTCAGACACTCGTCACGACTCATCGGTTTGGATCGTGACATTATCTCATAGGAATGAGCTTTGGATCCACTTACCAACTTGTATAAAAAACCTAGCTTCAATACCAAAGAAATTCATGAAGTCTACCAACCGTAGTGAGTCTCCCAACACATGGATATCTTGATTCTTGATATTTGATCTTTGATTTCTCTTGAGTTTGAGTGTAATATGCTTGAGAGAAGGTTCTAGAGCTTTTAAGAGTTTGGGAGAAATGGGAAATGAAAAATAAGACAAGGTTCATCCATATTTATAAAAAGAAAAAAACTGGCCTGACTAATTTATACGGCCATTTATACTGTCACACCCTTAATCCGATAGGGTGCGATGGGCACCCGACCCTTACCTAGGGCCAAGCGAACCCGCAGACTTTCGTAATACTCATAATCGTACTGGGCCCGCAATCCATGACATAAGCACATAATGAAAATTTTGCAGAAAACAAGCATGCCTTTCATCTTTGTCAAATCAAATAAACTAGCATTGTATGAAATCTGTAAACATATGAAGTTCGTAACACAATGCATATAATACGTCGGCTTACATAGCCGCTTACAAACCGATATATCACACACACGACACCGTTCGCAAAGTCTCTACCAACATCTCGTATACCATACGAAAGCACTCGACTCAAAAGACTGTGAGGAAATGGAGCTCGCCAATCCATTCGGAACATCTTCGCTAACATCATCTCGCTCATCCGTGGGTACCGCGCGGCATGAAACGCCCCCCGAAGAAAGCGGGGTCAAGACGTGAATATGTACCGAGCATGTAAAGCATGGCATACGTAAAACGAGGTCATAACCAAAGTACGGTGCAAAACGAGCATAAAAATCCGTATACCAAAGGGCTTGCACCAAGTCCAAGTCATACATAGGCGGTACATGGAAGACAAATGTGATAATCCGAATGCCAAAATGCTTAGCTTTCTTTTTGTAAAACGTTTCGTCTCATACATATAGAAAATAGGACAAATCATATGAGCTGACATTAACCGACTGATCATAATCCAGACTGTCAAAATCACATATACACATATCGCGGTCAAGTACCCAGCGGCCAATATCACAAATACACATACCGCGGCCAAATACCCAGCGGCAATATCAAATATACACATATCGCGGCCAAATACCCAGCGGCAATATCAAATATACACATACCGCCAAATACCCAAATGCAATATCAATATACACATACCGCGCCAAGTATCCCAATGTCAATACCACATATATGTCAAGTATCTAGTCATCAATATCACACATACCGCGTCAAGTATCCCGTCAATATCACACATACCGCGGTCAAGTATCCAATGTCAATATCACATAGTGCGCACGATAACACAACTGCCCGGACTCGGCTAAAAAATGTAACAATGTAACGCACGAGCAGCTATAATCATAAGTAACCAAATACGCTTTAAAACATTTTCAAAGACTTAATAGGTTAATCAAAACGAACCACCATTTATAAGCCAAAACAAAAGTAGTCAAACAGATTTTCTTCCGAATATCACTCGAGAACATATCAAACCGAACTTCAGAAACCATAGTCACGTATCAAAATCACATACATAAAAATCCTTATTTCAGACTCAACAGATAAATAAGTAATCATACTCGGGGGTCGGAATAATAGTCGTATTAAGTTCTTTCAAAAAGCCATCAGAACTATACAGAAGAAAGTCGCGGGACCCACGGACGAGCGTCAACCCAATCCGGCCCGCCTACGAAAGTCATAGTCATTATACGCTATAGAATCATTTGCGAACATATCAAAGTCATCCGGTTCGTTCGTGAAAGTTACGGACGTTCGTAGTTACAAAACTCTTTGAAAACAAAATTTTTATGCAATCATTTGAAAACCAATCATACAAAGACATATAAACCATAGCTTGACCATATAAGGATGCCAACATCAAGAAGCAAATAAGCATCATAAACATGCTCGGATTTTACGAATAGAATTTCCCCCGAAGCTCATAATACATCATAACTTACTTGCGTCTAGTACATGCCAAAAGGAAAGAAGGATAAGCTTTACATACCTGGAAGACAAATTCTCGACTTTCAACCTATTTCCTGTCTTGCAATTCGCTTAAGAATTATTCGTAGCCTCGTAATCTACATATAGAACCATCCATAATATCGTTAGGATCATCGTCATACGCTCGTCTTAAATACTTAATGAAAGTCCTTTTAAATTTCGTCGAAATTCGGGCTAAAGATTTCCCCCGTTTACGTGCCTAGCCCGAAATTCCAATTCAACAACCAACAACATCAACATCAAAACCAATAGTAATAACATTATTTCCAACACCAACATATGCCATAAAACAGCCCACACATCGTTTTCTAAATTTCCCAACCAACCAACTTGGAATACGACTAATTAATAACTTTACTTCCGTAAAAAAGTCGAAATTAATACTAACAACATCAATAACAACATTCTCAACATCCTACAAGATAAATATATGTATTTCCATCCAAATTTCTCTTCAACCCTCAATCCATAATCCAACAACATCAACACAACAAACTATAACTCTATTCTTGCATTTATTCCTCAATCAAACTTAATAAAAAGAGGGATTTGAAGATTCATACCTTGCTTTTATGAAAGTAGCCAAATCTTCATCATTTTCTTGTCTTCAAACTCACTTCAACACAAAACAAAATTATAATCGCGCCTACGCGTTGCCCGGACCTCGGTTAGCATTTGGTTGCTTGAAATTTTGTGCAAAATCCTCAATTCCATGTGAAAATAAGAGCCCTTTTGGGGGCTGAAGTTTCTGGAAATTTTGGGACATTTTTGTGCTGAAAAAAATGAAGTTTCTGTCCCTTTTAAAAAAAATGCCGAAGTCGGTTTCATCAGAAGCTACGCATGCCTCTACAGTGTACCGTAGCGATCGTAGCGGCATCGGGCGAAATGCTGTTTCTGCGATGACAGTTCAGTTTGTAATGTCTATAATTCTCTACTCCGCTGTCCTATCAATGAACGGTTTGTTGCATTACAAACTAGACTCGACGAACTTCATTTTAGAATTTTGAAACACCTTAAAACTCCACATATACTATGATATATGTGCCTCCAAAGTTGACTAAAATTTTGCCCAGCATTTCTCAAATTTTCGTCGAACTTATTTTCTTCAATTTACTCGATCTCGAAATATTCCGAAACTCTCCATACATGATATTTATCACTTATTATACTAATAATTGCCATGTTCTCGTGTTTCAAAATACTCTTTCCCGATTACGACTTACGAGGTCGTAATTCACCCTTTTTCTTTGTTGTTACGCACTTTCCATGGCTTGTGCCTTTCAAAACATCATGGGACGTCTCCGACACTCCATTACTACGATGAGGTACATGTCATACTTATGCTCTGAAAACGCGGGGTATAACATCCTTCCCCCCCCCCCCCTTTAGAACATTCGTCCTCGAATGTTCAACTAGTCGCATAGGGTCTTAAGGATCTCGGGGGGTTTCCTTATTACTATAACACGCAATCTCTTCTTCCAATCATATTTCTTTTCCATCTCCTCTTACCTTACGAATAATGTGATAAGGTCCAATATATCTCGGTTTAAACTTTTCCTTCTTGTAATTCCCTTTACTCAACTTATAACATTCTAGGCACATTATCTCGTGTCGTCTCTTAATCTTTAACTCAAACCCTTCCTTATTCGTTCCATAGCTTATTTTTCCGTTTCACACTTGCCTTTGTATTCTAGCTACATAGATCACATCATAACCTTGGCCACTTTCTCACTAGGCTTCACTTATCTTCATAACAATTCCCGTTATATTCACATTATATTTTATTCATAAACAATCCTATAACATAACACTCCTTAACCCTTTACCCTTTCTGGTCCACTTCTTCCTCCGTACTCTTGTCTCAATCATACTATTACTTCTTTTTCGAGGTCAGCCACACTCGCAACTTGCTCAAATCTTACCATTACGGTGGAAACGGCCTTTCAAGTCGTATTACAAACCTACATCTCATTTTCTCTTTATTTCTGGGAAAATTCCGGCAGAGTTTCCTCTATATTTCTTACTATCTCAAAACCTGTACACAGGAAATACCAATAATGCCTCACAGGGCCAAAATACATATATATTTTTTCAATTCTAATCGATTAGGCATATTGTGCCGGTTCTTTTGAGTAATATATCTGGAAATACCTCTTGCAAGCTTACTCCTATTTTTATTTTTTTTTGTAAAGTTTTTGTAAAAATGAAGAATAAAAAGGGAGAGATTTCTTGATATATTTATTGGATCCGTCGGGACATATCATATCATATTGCAGCCACACAGGGCTCCCAATATCATCAACAGTACACAATTGATAAACATACCTCGTATGCCCAACTCAAATGGCACCTGTTACACTTTCTTGTTTACTTTCCCCCTTTAATCTTCAACTTGTATTTCAATCGCGACTTCAATATCTTTCCCAACATATACCTTTCATACATTTACTTACCTGCGTACTTTGTAACTTCCAACATCCTCAATCGCTTTCTTCCATCGATATCATTCTTCTGCTGAAACCAAAGGTTAGTAAGAGAAATCTCATTCCCTATGACTTGGCTCTATGGCACGATCTCAGATATGAAAGAAGAGTAATCACCCTAGATGCCCCGTAGCCTCCTGTTTATAAATGTGGCGCGCTTCACACCATAAATAGGACTCTACCGGACACGACTTTGCGTACAACCCCTAGGACGAACCGCTCGATACCAATTTGTCACACCCTTAATCCGATAGGTGCGATGGGCACCCGACCCTTACCTAGGGCCGAGCGAACCCGCAGACTTTCGTAATACTCATAATCGTACTGGGCCCGCAATACATGACATAAGCACATAACGAAAATTTTGCGTAAAAACAAGCATGCCTTTCATCTTTGTCAAATCAAATAAACTAGCATTGTATGAAATCTGTAAACATAGGAAGTTCGTAATACAATGCATATAATACGTCGGCTTACATAGCCGCTTGCAAAACTGACATATCACACACATGACACTGTCTGCAAATTCTCTACCAACATCTCAGATACCATACGAAAGCACTCAGACTCGGCGGCCTCTGAGGAAATGGAGCTCGCCAATCCGGTGGAACATCTTTCGCTAACATCATCTCGCTCATCCGCGGGTACCGCGCGGCATGAAACACGCCCCCGAAGAAAGGAGGTCAAGACGAATATGTACCGAGCATGTAAAGCATGGCATACGTAAAACGAGGTCATAACCAAAGTACGGAGTGCGAGTAAAATGAGCATAAAAATCCAAAATACCAAAGGGCTTGCACCTGAAGTCCAAATCATACATAGGCGGTACAGAAGACAAATGTGATAATCCGAATGCCAAAATGCTTAGCTTTCTTTTGTAAAACGTTTCTGTCTCATACATATAGAAAATAGGACAAATCATATGAGCTGACATTAACCGACTGATCATAATCCAGACTGTCAAAATCACATATACACATGCCGCGGTCAAGTACCCAGCAATATCTAATATACAATATCACGTAATACACACCCGCGGCAATATCAAAATACACCAAATACCCAGCGGCAATATCAAATATACACATACCGCGGCCAAATACCCAGCGGCAATATCAAATATACACATACCGCGGCCAAATACCCAGCGGCAATATCAAATATACACATACCGCGGCCAAGTATCCAGCGGTCAATACCACACATACCGCGGTCAAGTATCCAGCGGTCAATATCACACATACCGCGGTCAAGTATCCAGCGGTCAATATCACACATACCGCGGTCAAGTATCCAGCGGTCAATATCACATAGTGCGCACGATAACACAACCGGCCCGGGACTCGGCGAAAAATGTAACAACAGAATGCACGAGCAGAATCATAAGTAACCAAATACAGTTTAAAACATTTTCAAAGACTTAATAGGTTAATCAAAACGAACCACCATTTATAAGCCAAAACAGTAGTCAAATCAGATTTTCTTCCGAATATCACTCGAGAACATATCAAACCGAACTTCAGAAACCATAGTCACGTATCAAAATCACATACATAAAAATCCTTATTTCAGACTCAACAGATAAATAAGTAATCATACTCGGGGGTCGGAAAGATAGTCGTATTAAGTTCTTTCAAAAAGCCATCAGAACTATACAGAAGAAAGTCGCGGGACCCACGGACTAGCGTCAACCCAATCCGGGCCCGCCTACGAAATTCATAGTCATTATACGCTATAGAATCATTTGCGAACATATCAAAGTCATCCGGTTCTGTCTGTGAAAGTTACGGACGTTCGTAGTTACAAAACTCTTTTGAAAACAAAACTTTTTATGCAATCATTTGAAAACCAATCATACAAAGACATATAAACCATAGCTTGACCATATAAGGATGCCAACATCAAGAAGCAAATAAGCATCATAAACATGCTCGGATTTTACGAATAGAATTTCCCCCGAAGCTCATAATACATCATAACTTACTTGCGTCTAGGACATGCCAAAAGGAAAGAAGGATAAGCTTTACATACCTGGAAGACAAATTCTCGACTTTCAACCTATTTCCTGTCTTGCAATTCGCTTAAGAATTATTCGTAGCCTCGTAATCTACATATAGAACCATCCATAATATCGTTAGGATCATCGTCATACGCTCGTCTTAAATACTTAATGAAAGTCCTTTTAAATTCGTCGAAATTCTAAAGATTTCCCGTTTACGTGCCTAGCCCGAAATTCCAATTCAACAACCAACAACATCAACATCAAAACCAATAGTAATAACATTATTTCCAACACCAACATATGCCATAAAATAGCCCACACACTGTTTTCTAAATTTCCCAACCAACCAACTTGGAATACGACTAATTAATAACTTTACTTCCGTAAAAAAGTCGAAATTAATACTAACAACATCAATAACAACATTCTCAACATCCTACAAGATAAATATATGTATTTTCATCCAAATTTCTCTTCAACCCTCAATCCATAATCCAACAACATCAACACAACAAACTATAACTCTATTCTTGCATTTATTCCTCAATCAAACTTAATAAAAAGAGGGATTTGAAGATTCATACCTTGCTTTTATGAAAGTAGCCAAATCTTCATCATTTTCTTGTCTTCAAACTCACTTCAACACAAAACAAAATTATAATCGCGCCTACGCGTTGCCCGGACCTCGGTTAGCATTTGGTTGCTTGAAATTTTGTGCAAAATCCTCAATTCCACATATACTATGAGATATGTGGTTGAAGCATTTGGTTGCTTGAAATAAGAGCCCTTCTGGGGGCTGAAGTTTCTGGAAATTTTGGGACATTTTTGTGCTGAAAAAAATGAAGTTTCTGTCCCTTTTAAAAAAAATGCCGAAGTCGGTTTCACTGTAGCTACAGTACTGTAGAGGTACTGTAGCAGTACTGTAGCGGTACTGCAGAAATGCTGTTTCTGCGATGACAGTTCAGTTTGTAACGTCTATAATTCTCTACTCCGATGTCCTATCAATGAACGGTTTGTTGCATTACAAACTAGACTCGACGAACTTCATTTTAGAATTTTGAAACACCTTAAAACTCCACATATACTATGAGATATGTGCCTCCAAAGTTGACTAAAATTTTGCCCAGCATTTCTCAAATTTTCGTCGAACTTATTTTCTTCAATTTACTCGATCTCGAAATATTCCGAAACTCTCCATACATGATATTTATCACTTATTATACTAATAATTGCCATGTTCTCGTGTTTCAAAATACTCTTTCCCGATTACGACTTACGAGGTCGTAATTCACCCTTTTTCTTTGTTGTTACGCACTTTCCATGGCTTGTGCCTTTCAAAACATCATGAGACGTCTCCGACACTCCATTACTACGATGAGGTACATGTCATACTTATGCTCTGAAAACGCGGGGTATAACATATACGGTCCGTATAAATGGACCGTATAATCCCACCATGGGATTATCCTTCACTGGAATGGTTATACGGACCATTATACGGGCCGTATAAGTTATACGGTTCGTATAAGTGGTCGTATAACCCAAAATTTTTTGAAACTTTCTCGTGTCGATTCGTTCAATTCCTAATCCTTATGGAACCTTATTGACACTTATATAACACTTCATTAACCATCTAAGAGGCCCTATAGATCCTCCTCAAGGCATCACTAAATAAATATTAGCTCAATTATTGCGAAATCCTTTCCAAACATGACTTGCATTTCACTTCCTTTGTCGAACTTAGTTCCACCGATTCATATGACTTCAAAATATTTTGGTACGCTCTTAAAGCTATCAAATAATCTCCTTAATCTTATAAGGACTTCATGTTCACCTAAAACTCGCGCTAGTCCACTCACAATGCTACAATCCGAAATCTCAGAGATGTAATAGATCTGCAGCCTCATAATATTTATCTTTTATTTTTCGGACAGTATTCCTTATCATGTTATGAGCCTTGTATGGAAAGTTTTAGATATTTGTACTTATTGATTTAGACTTATGTAGTGAGTAGTAGCTCTTGTACTGATATAGACCAGATGCCTGGGGTGGTTTATGTATTTCCGCACTTATTACTTTTATATAATATTTGAGACTTATAAGCACTTATATTATTCTTCCGCATTGATAGATTGTATGTTGGGAAGGGAAAGGTCCGCCCACCAGGGGGGAGTGTGTGGGTGCCTGCACGACCAGTGATTTGGGTTGTGACAAGTTGATATCAGAGCCCTAGGTTACCCGGTCTATAAGTATAAGAGCATGTCTAGTAGAGTCTTGCGGATCGGTACGATGAGCTCCGTACCTATCTGCGAGAGGCTATAGGATATTTAGGAAACTTTCAATTCTTTCATTCCTTCGTGCTACTTCATTCGAATTGGTATCTAGTCGATTCCAATCAGAATCTAAATATCCTTGTCTTATTCTCTAACGAATGGTGAAAACTCATATGCGATCGATTTGTTTTCAACGTGTTGTGGTATGGTACTAGATGTGTCATCCTGATTCAGACGCGTGACCAAGTTCAGTTTCTAGCTATGGCTTGAGTATTTAGTTGCGTGAGATCGTAGTTAAGATTCGTTTGTTGTGAGGGCTTTCTTGAGAATGGGAAGGATGGTACAGAGGGTCAAACGATCTCCATGTTTTCAGCGTTGGGTTGCTCGGAAGTGGCAAAAGTGCATTTATGGCTTAATAAGAGTGATTTGTTCGATTATATGATTGGTTTTGGAAAACGTTTCAACTTCGTCAAGGCATTATGATGGTGTGCGTGGCACGGGTGTACCAATGGCAGGTCAACGATTCATCAGTGGCAGGGTATTAGATACCGATATGCGGGGACGAGTGTAAGTTCGGTAAGGATCATCGGATTTGGCAAAGCATAGTGACCGCGTGTAATAAAGAAGAGAAGTTGAGAATAAGGATATGAAGGACGACTTTATGGGAAATGCGTAGCGAAGTAAGATTTTTTAGGGTATTTCGGTATGAGTACTTTTCATGTTAATGGGACGGAGGCTTAAGGAAGAGGATTTGAATAGATTAATCTCCGCTATTAGGAAGGAAAAAATTGGTATCTGACATGCTAGTTAGGATAAGGTTGCAATTGGTACGAGAATGGATTTCGTATTCGGTCAGGAAAATTTAAATTGGGCTTCGATGTGACTACATGCTAGTGGTTTGTGGTTCCTCCTGGGAAATGATTATCTGTTCTAGATTGGAAAGCAAGGTTACTTGTGACAAGTGGAGACTTAAGATGTTGGGCAGCTATGGTTCTGGTCCTTCAGTAAAGGGTATGTTCACCGGGTCTTTGTGTTTAGAGGAATGGTAAGGATATCGTGGAATCAAGAGCTAGTTGATTTGAGAGTTATGTTGCGGTCATACATGGTAGAATAGACATAAGGGTTCAGTGTTGAGTTGGTACGTTTGGTTATCTTTGTGGGCCAATGGGGGCCAGTAGTTGACTAGTAAGAATGACTCTAGTGTTGGACAAGTGCAATTTTAGTACTCAAGGAGCTATCGGGTGTTGCATCTAATATTGAATTAGGGTTGAGAGCCTTGTACCTATTGTGTTAGTTTCAGCTAGTTCCTACTATTACTGGTGTTGCTACTCGGTTGAGTTAATCGAATGAAAGGGATAATGGCGTAACTGGTTAGAGATGTTTTGGTTCGACAATTGGGACGTTCGAAGTGGTAAATCAATTATGAGGTTTGAATTAATTCAAGTTGTAGAGAACATTTCGAAATTTGAGTTAAGGGAATTTGAGCAAAGGCACCTTGGTGGAGGTACGTGGGGACATTAGTAGGACTGTGTATGTGATATGCTGGATTTAGAGAGTATTCAATTTAGAGTTGAGTGAGTTAAGGGAACTCTAATGTGTAGAGTCTATGGCCTACTACTATATCCAGGATTGACTCGGCTAGTTTGCAAGACTTATGATTATGCGGTTTCTATTGAGTGGGTTCGAGAAATGCTAAAGCGGTGACAATGATTGTGATTTGACTAGAATTGGGGAAGTGAAGAGTCAGGAAAAAGTATAGTTGATCGAGAATCAGTAAAAATAAGGTACATCTTCGGGATTAATTGGATCAGTATAGGTTGTGGAGATCTTGTCTTACATAATTCAAATGAGGTACACTTAAGGAAGGGATTCTATAGAAAAGGACTAAGTGATATAATGGATTAAGTGATATGACGAGTTCCGTGAGGTTTCATAATCACCAACTAGTGAGAAGCAAATTTCAAGTAACCGACATGTTAGGGCTTATGGAAGTGGCTTGTGTGGGACACAGTTGGATAATTTCGTAACACTCTACAGTGGATGAGTTAGTGTGGTTTAAGGGAAAGGAATTGTGGAAATCCCTATTATGTGAAGGCAAGAGTTATATTTTGGAGATGAGACCATATTCGTGATAGTGTATCATGTTGCAAGTATTATTGACTGGATAGCTTGGGTGAGCACTTTTGGATATTAAGGGCTTGGGAATAGTTGTGTGAGGTTGGCGCAAGAGATTGTAAGATTTGATACTTTCGGAATTGTTATGGGCATATCGAGGTGTTACAATGGGAGATTTGATGGTTAAAGGGGTATTATATGAGGCTACAGGTTTTATGTCAAAAAGTTTGGGGTCGTATCAGATTTGCATCTCGGGTAAAGGTTGAGAAATATGAAGACTACAATCATAAGGTATAGTTCTTCGGTACTAAGTTGACAGCTTGGATAGGACTTAGTTTTTGGAGTCGAGGGTGACATACGTAATCGATTATGCATGAGGAAAAGATTAGAATTGGCCGCCACAGATGTGTGGTAGGACTGTGATTGGTTTCGAAAAGTTGGATTTAGTTCAAGTGACTATAGGTGTATTCAGGAGTTATGCGTTCATTTCAGGTTAGAATTGTTCAATTAGAGCTTGATGGACTATTTTTATATTTCCAGGAGGACTTATGGGTTCCCAGTAAATCACATTCATGGATTCAATGACTTTCACTTCAGATTTGAGGTATGATAGGTGTATCGAGCTTTATCAGGGTTTGCGAGTGGACTTGATGATATTTTACCGAGAGCAGCTATTCGGGTAGGTATAATGGTTTACATCGGTACTTGGTAATGATTTGAGGAGGTACCATCATTGCGAGAGGTCTTTAGAGTAATTAGATGGTTTCCTACGGACTTGGCCCATCGAGGTATCCAATGGTATGCTCCTGTATTGTGATTTAAAGTTTTAAGAAGACTTGGGACTAGCGAAGTCGGCTGTAAGTAAGATCAGTTTGATGGAATTACTTAGAGTTGCTTCGATAAAGCAAGGATTCTTTTCTGGAAAGGGTAAGTCTTGGTTTCGGGCTTGTGTGTATGTGTTTCTAGAAATCGTGGTGCGAAGAACGGCCTTAGAAGGTGTGAAACAAAGGTTAGCAGAATCAGAATATCTTCCCGGTTCAGAGTGGGCTATGATTGTGTCTATATCTAAAGGTTTGTCTTTGTTTTGAGAAATTTTTGTAGGACTTATTGATCGCGTTTAGAGGTATGGTTATATTGAATCAGAGAATTCCAGCAAAAGCTGTCACACCCCAATTCTGATGGGGCATGACGGGCACCTGACCCTCACTTAGAGCTGAGCGAACCTGCTGGTTCTCGTTATACTCATAATCTTACTGGACTCTTAATCATGAAATGATATGCATAATGAAGGCTTTTCAAAACATTCTTTTCGTCTTTCTTAACTCAAGTAAAAATCTGTAATAATATGAATCCGTAAAGTAATGCATAATGCTACATCGGCTTGTATAGTCGCCACAAGGCTAATGTACTGTATACATGACTCTGTCTGCAAAAGTCTCTAACATAAGATATGATATCAAAATCTAAGTTGGGACAGGACCCCAACATACCCATAATGTGCATGACTCAGCTCATAAGGACATACTTCGACGTTGTATTACTCCGAACCGAATAGAGTCTACTAATCCAGCTAATAGCCTCCACATCCTATAGTCCAACTCCTGGATAACTTTCCTGCAAAGCAATATGGGGCTGTGTGGCATGAAACACAGCGCCCCCAGGCAAAAGGACGTCAGTACGGATAATGTACTGAGTATGTAAAGCATCAACAATATCATAATGAAAGCATATGAGATAACATAGTATGGACGAGTTATGAAATGAAAGAACTAGGTATACCTCTAGCAATGTTCGTTATACTTACTTATCATCTTTCTACTGGGAACTTCCTTTTCATACATTTGAACACATAGTAGTATCATACCCGACCACAGAGGTTCGGTGTCTTACGTACCCAGCCATAATACAGCTTAGTGTTATACATACCTGGCCCTACCAAGGCTCAGTGTTATCCGTACCTGGCCCTACCAAGGCTCAGTGTTATCCGTACCCAACTGCAGTGGTGTGCGCGCAATAGATATCATACCCGGCCATATAGGCTCGCTGTCACAACATAGCATTCATAGATTTACTACATACATATGCATCCGAGAGAAAAATTTCAACAATATCGGGGTGACACAAAGTCTATAAACTCCCGATTTCTATTATTGAATCACCATCATCTTTATCGTCATCACTTTTATCATTATCATCATCATCATTATCACTATTATCATTATCATCATCACTATTAGCGTTGTCATCATTATCATTATCCCTATTATCATTAACATTATCACTATTAGGAGCTTTTACCAAAGTATCTCAAGAATATTGTAAGTTATGAGCTTCTAGCATCTCTAAGTTTTGGACGTTTTGGATATCTTAGATGGGATCTCTAACATTGAACTCATCATCATAATCATTATCGTTATCATCACAAGAAACGGTGTCAACAATATCAAGAAAATCTCGAGGGTCATGAGCTTACAACCTTTATAAGAATAAGAATAGCGTGAATATCTCGTATAGACGCAAAATGAGGAAAACATGCCTTTAGAAAGAAGGGTTAGCCTTACATACCTCTCTGTCTCCTCAACTCTATCGACTAAATGGTTCCCTTCGAAGCCGACGATTCTACATCCAAGAGAATTCGTGCTAAGATTAGATAATTGATAATATACTCAAGCTTAAGCTAGAGCTAATAAAAATTGGGCAGCATCTCCTTTGTTTATACAACTTCCTCCATATAATATAACAATCCCCAAAACACCAATAACAACATTCATAATTCCATAATCAATAGCTTCGACAAGTTCGACATTATTCAATTCTCAAAATTTCCTTTCAAGGTCATCCATAGCCATGGCCATAATATAATACCACATTCTTCCTCGTATAATGTTTCTCCAATATTCTTAATATCATTTATAACAAAATTATACTCATACTATCTCAAGAATTATGGTTCATGTCACACTACTATTCAAAAACACCATTGTTTCACATATGAGCTCCATATTCTATTTTCTTCCATAATCCAAGTCTCCCAACCATTCAATATTCTAAATAACATGAAATGATCATAAAACTTACCTTTGATTGTGTAGGAATGGGTTTTGGATGGAAATGCCTCACTTGGAGAAAACCCTAACTTCAATTCCAAAGAGATTTCTTGCTACCATCAACCCTAGGTAGCATTCTTGCACTTGATTCTACTAGTTTTTGGTATTTGATCTTTGTTTTTCCTTGAATTCATGTAAATGAAGTGTGTGGAATGTTCTAGAGGTTTACAGAGAAGTGGTGGAAATAAGAAATGAGAAATGAGACTTGGAGTCCTCTTTTATAAAATTTAAAACTGTCCGTCGGGAGTTATACGGACTATTATATGATCCGTATAATCTTATACGGTCTGTATAATTGACCGTATAACTCCATTAGTGATGGACCTTAACTGTAACGGTTATACGGACCGTATAAATGGTTGTATAATCCACTTTTTCTCCGAACTTGTTCTCGTCGCTTCGTTTGATCTCCAATCCTTATGGAACCTTCTTAACACTTGTTTAACACTTCATTAGCAATATAAGGGGCATTATAACTTCTCCCCAAGACATTATTAAATCAACATTAGCTCGGTACTTTGCAAACCCTTTTCCAAGACACAACTTAAGCTTGACATTCTTCAACGAATTCTCTTCTCTTGCCTCAAACGTCTTTGGAATCTTAATTAGAACCGTTAAGTACTACTTCTTACTCGTAGAAACATTATATACTTCTTACCCCGCGTTAGTCTATTTAGAGGGCGCAGTGATTTTGGCGTACTTCGCGCTGTGTAGGCTTCCGTGTTGTTATATTAAAGATTCCTTGGTTACCATCAGCTTTCGTACTCTCTTTCTTCATTCGAGGACAAACAATTATTTAATTGGTATCTGATGTAATGACCCGTTTGGTCGTTATAGTACTTCTGACCCATTTACCCCCGTTGACCCTTCCCCGAGCCTTATTAGTATGATTTTGACTCGCGGGGATAGGTGGCACGGTCCCTGAGGTAATCGGGGGAGATTTATGATGACATTTGTGAAATAGAGCCTTAAAGTGAAAAACGTTTGATCGATAGTTGACTTTTGGGTAAACGGACCTTTTTTAAAAATTCATTGATTTCGAGATGTCTTAGTGGTCGACTATGCCTAAGTGGGATATTCAGTTTGGCCATTGGGTGTTGACCCAGTCAAATAGACTCCCGTTGGGAATTCCGAGACCACGAGTGAGTCTGTAGCATGTGTTTATGTATGGTTGCATGTCTGGTTTGCATCTGGGAGGTCTCGGGTGATTTTCAGATTTTGGGATTGAGTTAGTGAAAAACCAGGATTATTCTGGTGTCTGATGTCTGCCATAGCGGCACCATTTGCGCGGTAGCGGTCCCGCTGTAGCAAGGACTAGCCGATATGGCGAGGGTGTGGAGTTCGTGGTGAGTTGCCACAGGGGATGGGTCATGATAGCTTGCAGAAGAAGGCGGAGCCCGCCATTGTAGCGGATGGCCACATTTAGCGAACGACGGACGAGTAATCCTATTTAATGCCTAGTTAAAACCCTTCATTTCATATTCTTACATTTATTGTTCCTAAGCATCCTTGAGCCGAGGTTTCTACTAGATTTCTCTTGAGGTTAAGTTCTCTAACCTAGATTTCATTCTTTTACCTTTCTTAAGCATGAATCCATGATAGAAAATCTATAGAACTTAAGAAGGAAGATGGGTTTTGATGTTTAGTTAATTGTTTGAGTTTATTCCTCCTAAATGAGATTTATTGGTGGATTTGACTAATCTAAGCATGGAATTTGATGAATTAGTGACTAATAGGCTTGAATCTTCCATTTATGTTGATGAATTGAAAGTTTGAAAGTTAGGGTTTATACCCAATTTGGGGGTTTTGACTTGAATGATGAAATTGGCCTATTATTGAGTTAAATTAGCAATTGAAAAGTATAATTAAACATCTAGAACGTTGGGTTACCGATTCTACCTTTGAAATACCCGTTTTGTTCTCGTGGGCCCGTTTTCCCCTTTTCCCATAGTTGATTTTCATTCGAAAGATAGTATAGTAATATGGGTATCATTGTTTCTTATTTCTAACTTAGAATTCGAAAAAGGATAGACTTTGAGTACTTGGAGGCTCTCTGAAAAGGCAAGGCGAAGGTTTGATCGTTCATGGCTCTCGCTCGGCTGCCAGGTAGGTTATGGCTTACCTTTCGGTTAGACTTCAGTTAGCGAAACATATGTAGAAGTTAGATATTGACAGAGAAATCATGTTAAGCCTTCGGGTATGAAGTGGGATGAATATTCTTAGGTTGGTATTGTTGATTGATTTGTGGGCTTGTTGCCTCTTTGTGATTTATTGGCTTGTTGCCACGGGTTTGATACTAGACTTGATACTTAGTTGCCTTATCGTGATTGTGAAATTACTATCCTTCACTTATTGAGAATTATCTTAGATAGAGGAAAGACCTTGACTTATTATTGGTATTGTGATATGTGTCCATATGAGGCACGACTGGGATTGATATGATTCACTTGATATTGTTATTTTGCATTGCATTCATCCTCATTTCCTGATTCGTTGATATTGCGTGTGTTTGGTGCTGAATAATGGTAAGTGAGAAAGAAAGCATCCGAGTTCTTTGTTGGATTGTGAAAGAGAGACAAGAATCTGTGATCCAAGGTATTTACCAGAGTGAGGGATTATATGCAGTTTGATTAGAAGGGCTTGTCCACATTATTTATGCGTTGATATCTCTGGGCCGTGTGCGGAAGTGACTAGTACATGGACTTTGCGGGTCCCCCATGGGTCATGACTATCGAGATGTGGAGGTATTCCGTCAGTAGCATGTGTGTATGATATGAGACAGTTGTCCAGTGCATTGCATCGCACATGTATTCATATTACATCCATTCACATCTCTGATTCTGGTTGTTTTATTTATTGTATTGCACGGTGCGTTTCAGCATTGATTCCTGGGTTGATTATTGACTAGAGTTGCCGCGTGCCTGATTAAGACATACTTTGGAATTGATGAACTCGAGGAGTAGAGACTTTCTCCTAGGCTATGACTTGAGATTACGGAGACCTATTGAGGTTCTTATTACCGTAAGACGACTTGTATTTACTTAGTAACCATATTTGATTGTTTACTTGCTTATTTGTTGATTTCTTTCTTTCATATATGTGAACTAACTGTTGTTGGCCTATGATGCCTACTCAGTACGTGTTGTTTGTACTGATGCTACCTTGTGACACTCTTTTTTGGGATGTAGAGTTTGAGACAGGATCCACGCCAGGCCCTCGTTAGTGATCCCCGAGGTAGTTCCCTTAGAGACTTAGGGTGAGCCACTACCAAATCTGCAGCCCGAGTTTCCATTCCTCATTATATCTGTCTTTTATTTTTCGGACTGTATTCCTTATCATGTTTTGAGCCTTGTATGGCAATTTTCAGATATTTGTACTTATTGATTTAGACTTATGTAGTGAGTAGTAGCTCTTGTACTGATACAGACCAGATGCCTGGGGTAGTTTATGTATTTCCGCACTTATTACTTTTATATGATATTTGAGACTTATTAGCACTTATATTATTCTTCCGCATTGATAGATTGCATGTTGGGAAGGGATGGGTTCGCCCACCAGGGGAGAGTGTGTGGGTGCCCGCACGACCAGTGATTTGGGTCGTGACACATGCATATCACACCACTACAATGGTTTGCACATTATATATTAGATATTTAAGTTTGTGAGTAATCTGTATGAAAATTATGATTTAAAATATGGGTTTGAGGTAACTTGAGCTAACACGATATTTTTGGCTTGCTTATGTGATATGACCCCAATTGGCACAACTCCTTCAAGGCCTTTCACCTGTAGCCAAGCAAGGGAGCTCCAAGTACTACAAGCCATATTCATGAGGAAAGGAGTGTTGGAAGAGCTAGAGGAAAGGATCTCTAGAGTGTACAACATTTAGGAGATAATTGACGAACCATTATCATCTAGTCAAGATGTGAGGAACCATCATACGTGACAAGTTCGTTGAACATGATCATTAGTCAATTGACGACATTGACCTCGAATGTGGGAGGGTTGACGGAAAGGCTAGAGAGCTTGGAGACGAAGGTGGTGCAAGTTGAGACCTTAAATAAAGTGGGCACTCCCCATTCTCAAGTTGAAGGGGATAGGGGTAAGAACAAGGAGACTACTCCCACCCTTAAACCCGGCAAGTGCACGCATTTTGCTATCCTCCTACCGCCTCTTCACTTACCCAAAAAGCTCCACAACCCCAACCACCCACCTTCTAAAACAATAACCGACAAACCTATCCCTAAGTGTACCAAACAACCCAAAATGATCCAATACCACAAAGAACCCCACAAAATATTCCACAAGCAGCTACACAAAACCATCAAAAAGATCCCTTCCAAAACCAATACCAAAACCCGTTGAATGAAGTGGAGTATGAAGAGATGCCACAAGAAAGGTGGTCGGTGAAACGCGTCAAGGAGGAAGACGTGGAGAGATGGCTAATCGGGGTAGGGGAAGACAAGGGGCTTTGCAAGATTTCAAGGCCATGAGGCTAGGTTCTAAGGTCATGAAGACCGAGGGAGATGGCAAGGATATGAAGCGCTTGGGCATAATGAATGAAACTTGAATACCATCAAGGTAACACTTCCCAAGTTCAACGGGAGTAGTGATCCGGAAGAGTTCTTTGAGTGGAAGTTGAAAAGTGAGAGGATATTCCTCACCAACAACGTGTCGGAAGCTTTAAAGGCAAGGTATGCCCTCACCCAATTTGAGGAATATGGATCGACTTGGTGCGAATCCAAGAAGCAAGAAAGGGCTCAACAACATATACTCGATCTTCCTACATGGAATGAATTGATTGAGCTCATGAAAACGAGGTATTTTCCTTCTACATACTATCAAGAAGTGCTTAAGAAGGTGTACATGTTGAAACAAGGCTCCAAGAGTGTCGAAGAGTACTTTGATGAATTTGAAAACTTGAGGATGAAGCCCAAGATAGAGGAGCACTTGAACTATACTCTTATACGATTTGTGGCTAACTTGAATCGTGAAATCTCCAAACCCATGAGGCTACAAACTTATAGGAGTCTAGAGGAAGCCTTCCATGATGCTTCCAAAGTTGAATCAGATTTGAAAGAAGAAAGATTGTACAAGGCAAAGAAAACTACTACTTCTTCATGGAGCAAGAGCAGAGATAAGTGGAAATCATCCACTTGGGAAAAGCCCAAGATCACTACTCAAGCACCTCAAGCCAAGTTTGATTGCAAGACCAAGGGTGATGAGAAGACCAAAGGAGGTAACAATGTTAAACCTAACTTCCATCGTCCATCTACTGTTCAATGTTACAAATGCCAAGGTACAGGGCATACTGCAAGTGATTGTCCCAATAGGAGGTCAATTGTGGCCTATCGTGATTGGTACTGTATCGATGATGAAGGAGAGGGTGGGGTTGGTAGTGATGATGAAGGAGATTCCGAGGGTGAAGTTGAGGAAATGATGGAGGAGCGATTAAACTTTGCCAATGTAGCGGGGACGAATCTTCTCCAAGAAGGGGAGGATGATATGACCCCAACTGGCACAACTCCTTCAAGGCCTTTCACCCGTAGCCAAGCAAGGGAGCTCCAAGTACTCCAAGCCTTGTTCATGAGGAGAGGAAAGTTGGAAGAGCTTGAGGAAAGGATCTCTAGAGTGTACAATATTTGGGAGATAAGCTTGGGAGGAGATGGAAGAGAAAGCAACTACTCAAAATGGCTAGGAGTGCAAAGATGGCTATATGTGCAAATACGTGGCTAAGGCACGCAATCCATGGCTAAGAATACAATTCAAGGCTAGAATTGCAAGTTTAAGGCTAGAATTGCAATTCTAGTGAAGAAGAGCCCATGTTGGGTTATTTTTGCAAAGTGCCACTTTAGGGCCTTTATTGTAATAGGCTTTAGTATAATAGGAATCCTTAGCCTTATTTTCATGCTAAGTAGGTATGTACATGGATCGGGTTGGTTTGGATTTTTTAAACACCAAACCAAACCAATTGCGTCGGGTTTTTAAATTTATACACCAAACCAAACCAATAAAATTCGGGTTTTTCAACCTCTGGTTATTCGGTTTTCTCGGGTTTTTCGGGTTTGTTTCGGAATACAAAACATATAACATTTAGTTTAAATATTTCTTTAGTCCTAGTAAGATATAACTATACAATTAAGGTGTTTCATAAGAAAATAACACAAAATGTGAGAAGAGTAATGACATTGTATTAAAATATTCAACAAAAGATAATAAAATCAGTTAAAACAAATATTGCTAATTAATAAGCCATAAAGAAAATGACCATAATCTAAAAATACTAAGTTATGCTAAAATAACTATGGCTAATAAGTATTAATTACATGACAAGAAAAAAAAAAAAACTTAAGTTATGTATTTTCACTCTCTAAACCAATTATGCAAAACTAAAGAATAGATATCCAACATTATTGTCATTCCTAGTGGTAATCGAATTTCTTTGTTAATATTAGTGCTTTGAGATTGGTTTTGGTTTTGGACTTTATATGAGTTACTAATATCCATAGGATATAAAACTTATTGACATTCAAAATTCTAAGTTCAAGCTTGAATAAAATGATAATAGATAAAAAATTACGAAAAAATTTAAGAAATATTTATAAATACATTACAAATAAATATTTTTATGTATAAAATATTTTAAAAATTGAATACATGTAATGTCGGGTTGGTTTGGTTCGGTTTGACTTTTTTTAGCTAAAACCAAACCAAACCAATTATGGTCGGGTTTTTTTTTCAACACCAAACCAAGTCAAACCAAACCACTAGTCGGGTTTTTTTCTCGGTTTGACTCGATTTATCGGTTTGGTGCGGTTTGTCGGTTTACTTTGTACACCTCTAATACTAAGCTTGAGTATTGATAAAACTTAAGTATTTTGAGAGATTGTTTAGTTATCTTAATATAATTTGTTTGGTTGACTAAGTGTGATTTCTTAGTTGCTAACTGAATCCTTTCCATTGAATTCACATAGCTTGCTCATTTGTGGAATTCCAACTTTGGGTCATCTTTGAATTCAAATAGTATAGATTTTTAGAATTGATTCCAATTGGAAGGGTTTGAGTTTAGTATACCCAAATTTGTCCATAGAATCATTATTCTAAAGGTCTTGCTTCTATCCCCAATTCTCTTTTACTTTCCATTTTTGTTTTTGTTGTTTGGATTTCTAGAGTTTCTAATTAGGATCTTATCATTATGTGATTATTTGGTGATAGTTATCTCCTGAGAGAACATCTATAAGTTGAGTGACTTTATAGTGATAAAAATAGTTTGGTGACTTTTATAGGAAAAAAAAAATTGTGCAACATCTATGACCATTTGAGGAATTAACTCTGATTATTATTAGCAACTTGGGGGCTAACTGTGCACCGATAAAGATTGAATTTCCCTACTTACCTATCAAATACCAGCAAATATCTGAGGAAACCACTTATTTTCCAATAGGAAAATGTCTTCCTTCGTATCAAACACACCCTGTAGTGGTCACAAGTTGCAAAAAGGAAGTGGCAACATAGCAAGTTCTCATTACTGACGTTAGTACAAGGATTTTGGTTTCTGTTCCAATCATTATATGGATGATAAAATCTTAGGCGCTGTGATAAAAACTTGGAGTTCAAATCAAATGGAAGATAGATAAGACAATGTTATTTGCTCCTTCTGTTTTCCATAGATTGGGATGAAGATATAGCAGAAAAAAGTGCCAAGTAAATATGAAGCATATTTAACTAGACATGATTTAGAAATTAAGAGTATTTGAATTGTCCGCATATATCTGGAAATACAAATCACAGACAAGTTGAGAAAGAAAATTTCGTAATCAAGGTAGGAAATCAACAAGCTGCAAAATCCACATGCGATTGGGCCAATTTACCCTCCTATTCCCTAGTAATTCATTTTTGAACAAAACCATGTTGCTTTCAAATATTTTTAGAACTTCTACGTCAATGGATCCATGTTTGAGCAGCACAGAGTAATAAGAAACTAAAGATTATATAATTGGTCAATTACTCTATGAAACAGAGAATTAAATTCCAAGAACAGACCTACCTAAGTTTATAAATGTTCAGATAGTAGATCGATCAAATGAAGACATCATACACGGAGACGATAAAAGTAAAACCTGCTATATGCAGATGACATACCCTGATCAGTGGAACTGGCTGATGGAGGGTTTTACTGTGCGGAGCAACACCGAAAATTCAGTATCGTACAACAAATGACGCCTTGATTTTTTGTGGTGCTAATATATCTCAAGTGCAACTAACTCTCCTTACATTTAGAGCTATTTCAGGTTTTCTTATCAATATGCTCAAGAGTGTAATATACCCCGTGGATTATGGTCCCTGATCTTCAGGAACTGGTTAAACTGTTATGTTGCAATGTGGAACACAACTTACTTGAGCATTCCTCTGGAATATGGAGTGGGGCTATAGAAAAAGCTAGCTACTTGGCAGAGGCAATATCTCTCTATGAATGGTAGACTAACTCTCTATTGATGAATAGTGTCATGGATATTATCTCCACAAACATGTCACTATTTCCATTGCCTAGTAAGGTGTTGAAGCAGCTTGACTAAACTAGGAGGAACTTTCTATGGGAGCATAACAGTGAAGGACACAAGTTTCACCTAATGAAATGATCTAATATAATTAGACCAAAGTTCCAAGAAGGATTAGGCATCAGGGACTTAACCAAACACAACGAAAGCATGTTGTTAAAATGGTCATGGAGATATGGAGTGAAAACAATAGCTTATGGAAGGAAGTAATTGTTGCAAAACATTGTAGGCTCAATCACTGGTGCATTAATCAAAGCAAAACCTAACATGAAGTTGGGCCATGAAAACATATAAGCAAGCTCTGAAAAGAAGATTTTTCATTTAAAGTAGGGAACAGCCTGAAAGTAGAACTTTGGGAAGATAGGTGGCTAGGGTACTCCATTTTGAAAGAAAGATATCTATCACTTTTCCAGATAGCATGCAACCATGATTCTACAGTATAGAAAGAGCAGTCAGTGGAACCTTCTATTCAGAAGAAACATACATGATTCGGATTTAGAGTGTCTTATTGACCTAGTGAGTAAACTTGAGGGCTTCAACATGAATACCCAAACTACAGACATTAAGGTAGAGTCCTGATGCAAAGGAATATTCTGTAAAGGAGGGGTATAAAAAACCTATATGCTCAAAGTGAAATCTAGTTAATAGATATTTTATGCACCAGAAAAATTCAGAATCAGTCTATTATCTATTCTTGCACTGTGAAGTACCTGCAGACGTGGCAAACATTCCCAACACGGATTTTAGCCTCAGCTGGGCAATGTCTTACAATATCTGTGAAGTTGTAGGGTGCTGGAGCCTTCGGAGAGACAACTGGGCCATCAGAAACCACCTCGAGGATGATGCCAACATGTATTTTTTGGTGCCTTCGGATAGAGAGAAACCGCAGAGTTCCGATGGAATTTCAACTCCAACTCACTCACTAAAGGCGAAATGGCTGCTTAATCTGTTTAGTTGGTCCAATCAGTCCCATGCAAATAGTGCTCTACTGTTTTCTAGACTTTGTTGGTTCCCTAACTTTAGACTAGCCATACACATGAATGGCCTTCATCGGATATTCGGCTTTTCAGCTAGTTCCCAAGATCTATTATAATATCATGTAATAGAGCTAGCATATTTACCTTTGTACTTTGGCATCTTCTTGATGTGAGTAATGAAACTTAACTCATCAAAAAAGTAAAACCTGCATAAGAACTTGCTTTTTCATGTTTATACAACCAAAAGCAAATCAAAGTATTAACTGTGTGCTAGCCAAATGTGTTCATTTGTACTTCTATAAGAGATCTACCCCACCGATGCTTATCCGACACTAGTGATTGTATGACAAAAGAATATGATTTTAGAAACCAAGTCAAGAGAAATATACCATCTCGATTCAGTCTGTCAATAGACATGTATCTACACAAAAGCATACATTTAGGCCCAGAAAGAGGACCGCATACATGAGCTGACATACAGACATATATGAAGTGAAAATAAATTACTGAACCCAGTTTAATTGGCAAGCCTGCCACTTGTCAGGACCCATCACATATACAAAGATATCAACCAATTTCTACTTCCATCATTGTTGAGTGGACCAGAGCCTGCAAGTGGAAACTCTCCTTGTTAGTGTAAATCGGAAATTGTTGAGAGTAATAAAATTGAGGAATTCTGCTCAAGACATGCTGAACAAGCCCAACTTAACCAAGAAACAAGCAGGATATGATGATTTTACACTATTTCTAGATTAGCTACTTCAGAAACGCTACCAAACCACAGAAGATGGACTAGTTATGCACTTAAGTACCACATAGCAGGAAGTACTAAATAGGACATTCATTCACAGACCTGTAGCTAAATGGACCGGGAGGTGGAATAAATGGAATGGCACAAGCTGTCAAGTAACTAATACCAAACTCAACTCGACACTAAGTTTAAGAAGTTCTATAATCCATTTCCTCATTTAATGCACACATTAGTATTTTTCAGCCACGTCCTATATCTTGTGTTACGTTGATCCTTCATTTGCCTTGACATACCCATATCTAAGGGGTTTGACAAGGGTGTGGGTGCATCATGCTAGTTCTTCAAAAGGCACAGTGTTACATTGATCCTTCATTTGCCTTGACATACCCATAACTAAGGGGTTTGACAAGGGTGTGGGTGCACCATGCTAGTTCTTCAAAAGGCACCAAAAAACTTGCCAAAAAAAACTAGACGAACACGTATTGGATTAGTTCCATTGTTCCGCACGCCCATATTGGATATCTACCCGTAAACAGAACTATGTACCTTAGGTCATAAATAATATTGACACTCTTTCCTTTTTAGTCAGTCCCAGAAAGAATGAAACCTTTCTATATTTAGTAACAATTTAACTTTAAAATACTCATTTTTCCCTTAATGAAATAATTTATAGCCACACAGCTATCTATAGCTTATTTTAGACCACAAGTTTCAAAACTCTTCCTTTACTTCTTAAACTCCGTCTAGTCAAACACCTTCACATAAATTGGGAAGGAGGGAGTAGAGTATAGCCTACATCATCTAGTTGTAAAATTAGTGATCACGTCACAAGAAGAAAAACTTTTAGAAGGATCTTAAGCTGAAAATAAATGATAAGAATGCAAAAACCTTTAAAAGACCTATAGACCATGCAGGGATTTTCGGTTTGGTAGTGCCCCAGAAAAAAATCGAATACATGTAAGCTTGAGTTATGCTTAAATTGCGTTTTAAATGAATCGTTCAACCTATTGAAATGAGGGAAATATGGTTGGTAGTTTATTGGCACAAAGTGGAAGCGGTTTGGAGTTTAGAAGAAGCCCTAAGGAGCAAGAAAAGTTGGAAAGCTATGCAAGGGGCCAAAGATTCAAATAAGCGAACACAAGGCCTAACTTCCACGAACAACCACTCTCAAGGTATAATGAATCTAGCTATGGTTAATATATACAAATTGTAGCCCTTGAAGTCTAATTTCCAACACTTCAAATTGTTCGTCATTTGGACATTCCTAAAAAAGTTACGCGTATTTTACTAAAGGCTGCCCCGTCAGAATTTTTAATGTGTGCATTCAGAGCAAGGTATGCCACCAAGTTCAGAACGATGAGATTTCATGTGTGCACCCAGGGAGGGCCTAAACGCAAATGGTATTCCTGCACTCTAAAGTTGCTGAAAACTTCAAGCAGGCATATGCTTAGGGCCAGGCCTCACACACGCATGGACATCAGACCCAGCACTAGAAAAACAGCAGAGGATCGAGAGGGAAATTGGAACACAATTTTCTAACTCTTCGGAGCTATTTGGCGAGGAATTCGAGCAGGGGTTCTCTTGGGTTATCCAAGGTGAGTTTCTACCCATATTTTGTGTTTATTAACACTACTATTAACTCCCATTAACATTGGAAATTGCTAAAAGTAATCAATTTTTTAAAAACCAACCAAGAACACCAAAATAAGGATTTTTCTAATGTTTGCTTCAAAAGGTAATTTCGACTACTTGGAACTTAATTATGGAGTATAAATAAGTAATCTAATACTATTTATGAGTTAGGAAAGTAGTTGGAATGAGGTATTAAATGAGCCTAGTTTGATTTGTTGGGGAAGAACATGAATAGTGCTTATGAGTATTATATACATCTTGTAGTGTATAAAATGACTCCAATGGACTATTGAATGGCAAGAATGAGATTAATATGGTTGGTTAAACACTTTCGGATAGAAATTCGACTTGGAAGACTTATAGCCTATGTTTACGCCCTAATGGGTTATCTTGAGATTAAATGGACAATTCCTGATATGAAATGAATATTTGGTGTAGATTGTGAATTGTTGACGATGTTGGAATGACGGGGTTGAATTTGAGAAGTAAGCTGAGGTAAATTAAGACTTACTACCTCTTGGAGCATTTTCCTTGAATTCATGCTATCGAAATGGATTTGGATATTTGTTCTAAACGTGAATCCTAACTTGTGGGGACAAGTTAGTTTGGATTACACCATAGTTTTCAATTATGAAATTCAACACGTGCAATTTGGATATATGTTTTACGAACATATTGTAGTTTTGCTTTTGAAAGCTAAATTTGATGTTTTGATGAGCACGTTACTGAATTGCTAAATGCTTCAAAATACTATGAGAAATGTTTTACATTTGTATATGTTCCAAATGTTGAAGTGCGGCCATGAGAACCGTGATTTGATAAAATAAATGTTTCAGGCCCATGATTGCCATGTAATCTATTTTGGATACATATAATGTTTGAGGAGTTATCATGGATAGCTGTGATCGATGTTTGGGCATTGGAACTCATCGTCAGGAAATTACACGTCCAGGTGTAGAGTGTAGTATGTCACATAGTTAGTGAAATTGAGAGGTAAATTTTATGCTACCATGATTGTTGAAGTCATACGACATTACGGTGGAGACGGCGTGTCAAGAAGGAATTTTTGCCCACCATAGAGGCCTATGATGAGCAAGCGGATTAGGACAACTCTACTCCTTATTCACTTTTCGTGAGGCCCCACATTACTATCGTGGAGGCTAGTTATATCGATTCTTTTGTGTAGTTTGGGCATGTCCCGTGCAATCTTTCATTCCATTGCATTTAGTGCTGTACTTAGAGTTACTCATATCGCATGCATGAACGAAATGTTTTTACTTTATATATTTTTATTTTCTTATTAACCGTGGTGTCGGGCCTTTACACACCTCAACTAATTCCTGTGGGAATTTTCTTTGCCTTCACCAAAGACAGTGCGGGTAGCTCTGTCCGTCAAGGCTCAGACAATGGGAAGAAATCACCTTGTGTTTTTGTTTCCACTGAGATTTGAACCTGAGACCTCATGGCTCTCAACCCACTTCATTGATCACTGGGCCACACCCTTGGGTGCCTGTCTATTTTCATTTAAGCATGAACTAATGGATTTGATTTAAAAATTATTGTTTCACGCGTGGTTTTCAAAATGGATTGAACGTGGATTTTAAAGCATATGGTCAGGGTGAATCATATGGGTTGGTTCACTCGGTGCAGCACTCTGTATCGGCGCAGCATTCTTTGTAATAGGGCAGTACAACCTTGGTATGCACTGCAGAGAATAATAATTCAAGGTATAACCTTTGTAATGCATAATGCAGACACGAGTCAATAAGACAAAAGATCAATTGGATGTCTGAACATACAACGCATTATTTTCCACTGCCATCAAGATAAGGCACAAAGAGATACACTAACCTGGAGTTCCTGTTCTGAGAGTTTAAGCCTTTCACCACACTCTCTGACTTGTGCATAATGTTTATACAACTACACAAATCATTGAATTCCGCTACAATTAGCATGGATTTGGTCATTAGATTCATGAGAAGAAAATTGATATTTACTGAGTTACCTTAGATAATTGATTTTGTCTCTGTGAGGTAAGATTCTTTGCAGCTGTCAATGAATCCTCCAATTTCTGTTATCATCAAACAGATGCTAGTAAGAAGGACGAAAGAACATCTAGGCCAAAGAGATTGTATGAGTTGAAGTATAAAAGAACATGTTACAAGGAAACCCTGCAACTTATCATAACCTTGGATCTGTCACGTAACTTAGACACCAGATTTTGCTTCTCGTTGACCAATTCGTCTATCAAAGAAACCTGATCATGTCCACTAAACATTAGCTTCAAGTAATGCATAACTTACTACTGTATCCCAAAGTCAAAAGAAACATTTTTAGTAGAAATAGGTGTAGTAATAAATTCTACCCAAGTGGAAAAGGAGGCCATAGACCCGTCATACAGAAGGTATCACTATGGTGTCTCTCTTCTAGTAACAAAGTGATAACTGAAAATAATAAAGTACATGGTCCGTGGTTGCAGGTTGGACAATCAATGAAATAAGTAAAATAAAAGTTTTTGAGTACTATCAACTCATGACATGCAAAGAATCAAAAATTTCAAGTACTAATAGTTCTAGCTTATATCTCAAGTTGATTTTGCCCTCAATAATTGTGCTTAAATTTGCAATTATCCTCCAAGGAGCAAAATGGAAAGCCATCAATCATTCATTTCATTTTCACACAACTGAAAGTATTCACACTTGTCTGTTCAAGGATGATCTGCCTAACCATCATTTTGAAGCAACTTACAACACCCAAATATAGCAATGGATCTACTATTCTTCAGTTCCCCTTGGTGTAAAAATGAACACTTACGTCTTTCTTAAGTTCTTCAAGTTTCCGACTTGAGATTTCTAATTGCCTTTCCACCTGAGTACAATCAGAACAAAGTATCACGTGAAATAAAGCACTAACACCAACAATTATTACAAAGTTTGACATTCTAAGATCAATCATCTTTAAAAACATGTTTGAAGGTCTACCTGGTGTTGATCATTCTCACTTGACTCAGCTGACAGCTCTCTACTAACATGGTCTTCTAAATAAGACCTGTTCAAAATTAAATTTTCATCAGAACTTTTTCCATTATCATCATGTCATATTAGATCACCATCAGTAAGTGGGTCGATTTTACATGTCAACCAAAACCAGGAAAGGCCAGAGCCGCAGGGCAAGCTGGGGTAAATGTTTTCAAGCTATGGTGAATACTTTTCTTACTGGAATTTGCAGCTGATAGTAATATTGCATAAGTTTCCGTCATGCCTAAGTGCAACATATAAGCAATAAGGTCTGCGCATCTGTATGATTCCGCAAAATGTAACATTCTTTCTGCATTAGACATGTGTCAAAATAGAAGTTCCGAACAAAGTAAATCCTACATGAACCATCGGCATAATTTCTTCCGGCATGCCTCATATATTAGTTAACTGATGGAATGCTCTGAACAATTTTTCTAGTGCAAATGAAGAACCATAGAAAATCAAAACTAAATTTTTACTATTTGATAATGGGTAATCCAATTTTAATGTGGTCGCAAATTGCATACATGAGTTATTGAGAAATAATATATCAGTAAGACATCCAAGGTGAAAAAAATGGAGGAATTACAAACTAATATGCTTCCCTACAAAATTGCTTGACCCTTCCCAGGAAAGCACCAGTTCGGAAGAGGATATAACACACTGTACAATATAATGACTACCAGGAGTACCTCACACAAATTATATTCAGCCTATTTAGTACTAGCAGAAGCACATTAAGAAAAGTATTTCCTACCCAGTCAGTAGCTTAGGCATTTTATACTTCTCTCTATCTCTGCTTTCATGATTACTGTTAGTTTTCTGCATCTTTATAGGCTGGTCCCTCTCGCTTTCCCTGCTACTTTCTCGAATTCTTTCATCTTCCAAACTTCTTTCATCATCTGCAACCCTATCTCTATTAACTTGATAATCTCGCGATTGACCATGATCACGAGGTCGGTCATATCCTCTCTCCCTTTTGTGATCGCGGTCTCGCGAATGCTCTCTATGTCCATCATCCCCATGTCTGTTCTCATCACGATCATAGCCTCTTTCCCAATGACCGCCTTTCACCCCTCTCTCAGAATGCCGAATGCTTTCTCGACCAAAACCTGATCTGCCACCTCTTGTAGTCACTTCATTTACTTTTACAGCTCGCCCTTCAATAGTCTGGTACAACATATATGTTATTGTAAAGTATGATAAGCTCATAGAGAATTTCATGGAGAATTATGACATGCATGGATAGAGAATCATCCATTATGGACTTAAATCACTGGTGTAATAAATAAGTTAAATTAAAAGATAGATGAAAAGATACCCTTCCATCCATTTCAGTGATGGCATGCATGGCTGATCGAGGATTCCTGAAGGTGACAAAGCCATAACATTTTCCCCCAACCTTACGGTCATTGATAATCTGAAAATAAAATATCCAACTTCTAGAAGTAAATATAGATGCAGAAAAAGAAAAGCAATTGCAGCCAACAAGGTCTTTCAACATTACCTGCTGCTCTTGATTCTAAGGTACAGTTTTCAACCAAAGCCACAAGGAGATATTAGCTACTTATCATAATGAGCCTATGTAGTTATACACAGAAATCCACTTTATAATACATTACAATCACAGCTTTAACTTCAAGGAAAGAAATGATGCCAAGTGCAACAAAAGAATAAAAACTAAAAACTGCATGATTTCTAACTAGAAACTGAATGCAGTCAAATTTATCGAATCCATTCTCCTCTTATAGAATTTTTTCCTTCAACTATTACAATCCCTCCGACTAGATTTGGATTTCAGCTTATCTAATTCAAACATCGCAAAGTCACAACCTTTTTGGCTTTGGTTCACGTGAACCCATGGTCACCCCTCCAATCTGGGTATATTGTATACATTATTCTTATAATAATTGTTATATTACTTGCTCTTGTAGCTTTTTATCCCATTCAGCTATCTTCTTGAAATTCTAGATCCTCCATTGTTTTCGGCATGTAAGAATAAAATGCTTAATGGGACTTGATATAAATACAAAGACTCATAACAAGCTTGACCAAACCTTTATACTTCTACATGAATTGCCTTCAACCATCTATAATTTTAGGAACCAGTTTTACACGCATGTCAGTACCAACCACTTAAGGTAGAAAGGCAAAGGTATTTCTCATTCAGTTCCACAAAATAGCATAATCCTTTAAAAGGAGACTAAAACATGTTCATGGAGCAGCATTTTAACCTTCTCTTCAATTAATAACTAGCTAACATATAACTTAAGCAACTATTCTCGTGTGTGTGTGTGTTTGGGGGCAACAAATTTGAAATGGAGAATTAGCTCACAGAGGACTTTGTATTAATATTACTCCCTCCGTTCACTTTTACTTGTCCACTATACAAAAAAAAAAAAAAAAATATTCAATTTTACTTGTCCACTTTAGCATATCAAGAGAAAGACAAACTTTTTTTTTCTTGTTTTCCCTTAACATTAATTATTCATTTCCAAATCATATTTCAAGTCTATTGAGACTATATACCAATTAATATCGGTATTATGGTAAAATACATACTTCATTTATTACAACCGCTGTTTCAATTTATTTGTCTTACTTTTCTTTTTAGTCTGTTTCATTTTTTGACAACTCTTTAATTCAAACTTTCCACTTGGCCTATTTAAGACCACAAGATTAAAAGACATTTTGGTACATTCTACATATAGACCACAAAATTCAAAAATCTTCTTCACTCTCTTAAACTCCGTGCCACGTCAAAACCAGACCAACAAATTGAAATGGAGAGAGTAATTATTAAGGGAAGTGCAAAATTAAAAATGAAGAGAGGGAGTACCAAGCAAAAGCACATATTTCTAGGTAAAAAAGTCCGTTTTGCCTAGGCTAAATCCAACTATTTGCTAGAAACCCAATTCCATAATTTAGAAGACCAAAAAGAAAACCTAATAGTATGACAAAAAGGTGAGATAAATAATATAATAGAACCTTAGTGTGTACAATAGCACCATAGATATCGAAGACTCGACGGAGAGTATCTTCAGTGGCTGTGTAGGGTAGCCCTCCCACATATATTGAGCTCTCGTCGTCAACTGTCATTTTCTTCTCCTGCACAACCTTGTCATTTGCAACTGCTTCAATTCTCTTTGTTATTCAGTTTCGAAAATACCGCCTGAAAGTTCAACTCAGACACTTACATCCCCTATACTATAAGAATTATACACTTAACACCCCCCTTAAAACAAGTTGACTAATTGAATACTTGTCGAATCGGTTTGTTTGTTTTCCATAAAGCATATAATTGACAATTCGAAGTTGCACATTATTCCTGCCCTTATAATACAAGTTCTTTCTGTTAACTATGGCTACGAACTATGCGAACTGAACTGTCAAGGCTGAAAGATCCATCGTGCAATGCATATTGTTATTGATTGAGTTGGTAAGAGTAATATTTGAGAAAAAGAGTCAATTATATTTTTAATCTTCAAAATCCACACTTTTCCAAACCCTAAACACAAATATTATAACTGAAAAGTTTCCTCACATAATTTTTAACTGGAAGAATAAATAAACAAACTAAAATAAAAATAATAAAATATTATAATTAATAAGAATACAAATAGCTTATATTTTTAAAGTGCAGTAAAGTTATCAAGTAACTTGTATTCGTATCTTATTTATATTTATAAGTTTGAAAAGATACATGTCTCAAAAAGAATTTATTTATCTGTTTTAATCAAATGTGTGAATAAAGATATTCAACAAAAATGTTTTTCTTCTTTCTTAAATTCACAAAAAATAAATACATAAAAGCTTCTCATTTTTAATTTACTTATTAGTAATTATATTTTGATATACTTAGTTACGGATATACCTTATAGTAGGGCTGGGCATAAATACCGAAAACCTAAAAACCTGACAGAACCGAATTAATTCGATTTTTCGGTTCGGTTACGGTTTTTTCTTCCTCAAAGTTCGGTGTTCAGTTATGGGGTTCCGGTACTTCAGTTTAACCGAACTACAAAAAAGTTATATACTCAGGAACTTTTACTATCAGACATTTTCTAGTGTTCTTGCAGCTGCTCGTTTGCTGGTTGCTACTAACAGAAACTATTAGTCTTGTCAAACATTTCTCGGAACATTGTTATTTCATATATGGAAAACGGATCTAAACTTTTTTAACTTGTGTCACTGATATTTATTTTCTTCAGTTTCTTACTTCAATGTCTCAAACTTGAATTTTACTTTTAAGTTATGAAAATTATGTGATAGACTAAACTACTGATTTTGTATTTTCCATTCGCTTCTCGGAGTCGAAATTTTTTATTTATCCTATCAATACTTGGTGTATTATCGGAATGGGTGATGAAGCTGAATGACTAAGCACCACAGCTTGACGTTAAGCAATAAGCACATCTATCTAGTACCTTACCATTTATAGTTGTTAGATTTGCTTAAGTCTAAGAACTTCAAATTTCTCATATTTTTTCACGGAACGTATGGGTGTCTGAATTATAGGAATCTAATCCTTTTCATGAACGAAATCTTCTGAATCACTAAAATTTCCTATTAAGTAACTTATTTAAGACCATTGCTCTGATTTTGGATCTTTTGATTGCCTAATAACTATAGCTTTTTTTGAATTATAAAACATAGTAGCCTATTTTTAAGTAAAAAGGTAGCCCATTTTACTAGCAGAAAATAGCCAATTAATCAGGCCCATACCAGAAAAACTGAATTAGAAAAACCAAACAGAACCGAACTAACCCACTTTCAGAAAATCGAAAACCGAAGAAGCGAACCGAAGTTTGAAAAAATCGAACCGAAGAACCGAACGCCCACCCCACCTTATAGGGGTGTGAGTGTATGATTTCTATAGTTAGGAGGTATAAGTGTTTGATTTTAAAATACATGGGATGATTCCGAAAAAGAGTCATATTATAGGGGCCTTTAGTGTAGTTAATCCTTCTAATTATTATTTTTTGGGCAGTTGAATTCGTAGTAGTTTGGAGATCCTGGAGGTCAAGTGTTCGAGCTCGAAATGCCTCTGCGTAAATGCAGGTAAGGTCGCGTACAATAGACCCTTATGGTCCAGCCCTTCCTCGAACCCTGCGCATAGCGGGAGCTTAGTACACCGGGCTGCCTTTTGGAGATCCAGTACGAAGTAGGTGAGATGGCCATTTTCGAGCGTGTTTATGAATTTTTAGCCATAATTTTAAAAGTAATAGGGAAATAGCTCCACTTTAATGCGAAAATAAATTCGAACAAAAACGACCTTATTCAAAATATGAAAGAACTTATAAAGGTTTCAACCCCATGAATCCATCTTTGGGTTTTGAAACTCCAGCAAACTTTTGAACCCCATGAATCCATCTTAGGTTTTGACACTCCAGCAAACTTTTGAACCCTAGGAATCCTTACTTGATTTTTGAAATTCCAGCAAATTTTTGAATCCCATGAATCATTCCTCGATTTTTGAACTTATAAAGGTTTGAACCCCATAAATGTATCCTTAATTTTGAAACTTCAAAGTTTTTTAACCTTGTTCCACTTGTTAGTTCTTTGAATTCCAGTAGCACTTGATGGAGTTGTTCCGTATTTTAATTGGGGATATTTTTATCCAAAACTTTTTCCGTATCAAGAGAGTGGCTAAATGTTACTCTCTCCATTTTAATTTGTTTGTCTAACTTTTCTTTTTAATTCGTTTAGAAAAGAATGCATCTTCCTTTTTTGACAACTTTTTAATTCCAACTTTCCACATGGCATGTTTAAGACCACAAACTTAAAGAACATATTGGTCCATTCTACGTATCTTTAGTTTAAGACCACTAGATTCAAAAAAAATTCTTTACTTTCTTAAACTCCGTATCAAGTGAAAATCAGACAAACAAATTAAAAGGGATAGTAATAAATTTTAAAATAGTGGCTAATATTTGGTAGCATGTGTTAGAAGCGGTTATTTACCTATTTCATTTGGAAAACCATAATGTTTGAAGCTGACAACACTTGGATGTAGATACGGGTGAAGCAAACAAATACCCAGTTTTGAGACCGCCATTTAAGTTGTAGTCGAAGTTGATTTTTATTTTCAAATATACCAACTTTAGAATCACTTCAAACATACTGGACTGAAGTTGCAAAAATTCATATCTGAAGTTTGGCAAACGTTGGACATTATTTGCATGAAGTGTGGTCTTGTCAAGTCCAACCATCGATCATTTTTGCCTAAAATTTGGCGTGTCTTACCAAGTCCAACGTTGGACATTTTTTTACTGAAGTTATGGCTTTGGTAAGACCAAACTTCATGACACCTCGTACCTTCAGGCTAAGGTTGACCCGTAAGATGGGAATATAATGGAACCAAGATGGGGATTTTAGGAAGTGTTTTGAAACCTAAACGAGGTACTTCCTCTGTCCCAATTTATGTGGCACCATTTCCTTTTTGGTCTTCCCAAAAAGAATGTCACCTTTCTATATTTAGGAACAATTTAACTTTATGAGATGATTTACAGCCATACATCTTTATAAGGCTTGTTTTGGACCACACATTTCAAAAGTCTTCCTTTCTTTCTTAAACTCCGTGTCAAGTCAAATGATGCCACATAAATTGGGACGGAGGGAGTATAAGAGTCTTAGGACAAAGTAAAGTTAGAAGCTATGCTACAGACCAAGTTTCCAAGTGAGTTTCCACAAAGCCTCACTTCAAGCAAGTATACGTCAAAATCTATAAGGAATCTAAGAAAACTCAAAGGATGAAAGTTGTAGCCCTTTGAAATACATTTCCAAGCATATAAATATCAGATTAATCAGATATTTATGCAAAGAGTTATGCCCATTTTATCGAACATCGCCTACCGCACGACCGAGTATCGTGCGCGCGATAGCCAAGCTGTATGCAGCGTCACATCGATATCGTCGCGCGTCCAACATGCCAGCTGCACGATAGCGCATGGGAGAAAATGTTTTAAAAAGCCCTAGGTCGGACCTCATCTCCCAAACACGAAAATTTGCTCTAGAGAGAGAAGCTCTCAAGAACCCAGCTTCTTCTAAGGTTCCTCCATCATCAAAGGTAAGATTTGGCCATGGAATACTGATGATTTCTTCATCTTAACACAAATTAATACCTCCTATGTTACACCTCATAAAATTTCATGTTGTTGTGTGGTAAATAGACTAACGCAAGTTAAGGTGTACATGATGTCCCTACAAGTACGAAGGGATACTTAATGATCCTAATTAAGGTTCCAAAGACATTTGAGGCAAGGGAAGAAAGTTCGTCAAAGGAAGGTGAGGTATAAGTTGTGTTGGGAAAGATTTTGCAAACTATCGAGTTAAGGATTGTCTGGTAATGCCTTGGAGAGGATTTATGAGGATATTTAGAGTGTTAATGAAGTGTTAAACAAGTGTTAAGAAGGTTCCATAAGGATTGGAGATCAAACGAAACGACGAGAATAAGTTCGGGGAGAAGGTGAGTTATACGACCATTTATACGGTCCGTGTAATGGTCCGTATAACTGTTACAGTGAAGGGCCATCACTGGTGGAGTTATACGGTCACTTATACGGACCGTATAATATTATACGGACCGTATAATATTATACGTCCGTATAGTCCCATCGGGCTGAGTTAATTTCCAAGTATAAATATAAGTTCCAAGTTCTAATTTTTCATTTTCCCACCTTCTCCACTCCTCTCAAGAACTCTAGAATATTCCACACTGTCACACCCCAATTTCCGATAGGGTGTGATGGGCACCCGACCCTTACCTAGGGCCGAGCGAACCCGCAGACTCTCATAATACTCATAGCCATACTGGGCCCACAAGGCATAGCATAAGCACAGGTGAAATTTTTTTCGGAAAACGTACATGCCTTTCGCCTTTTCAAATCAAACAAAATCAGAACCATAGCGAATCAGAACACATGAAATTCATAACACAATGCGTACCGATACATCGGCTTACATAGACAAGCATAAACGGACATCTCATACACACGACACCGTTCGCAAAGTCTCTAACATAACTTCGACACCATACAAACGCACCGACCCTTTAAAGACTCCGGAGGAAATGGAGCTCGCCAATCCAAACCGGAACATCTTTCGCTTTCATTCAGGTACCGCCGCGATGAAACGCACTTCGAAGAGTGGGGTCATGACGAATATGTACCGAGTATGCAAAGCGTAAAATACGTAAATGAAATAATGTGTACCAAACGCGAGCATAATAGTCCAAATACCAACGTACTTCCATCCGGCATCCAAGTCATACATACACAAATCATACACACATACCGCGGCCAGGAACCCACGTAATATTCCATACATGCATTCACACATATACCGCTGCCAGGAACCCGCTAATATCACCAATACGTAAATATACCGCGCCAGGAACCCGCCGGTTAATATCACAAATATATAAATATACCGCGGCCAGGAACCCAAAAGTTAATATCACAAATATATAAATATACCGGCCAGAACCCGGCGGTTAGTATCACAAATATATAAACAAATTTACACATACACGCATACCGCGGGGTCAAGAATCCAAATGTCATGTCACAGCCCATGGCGGTCAAGTATCCAATGGACGATATCACACATACACATGCCGCGGCCAAGTATCCAAATGTCATGGCACAGCCCGCGGTCAAGTATCCAAACGGACAATATCACACACATACTGCCCGGACTGCGAAAGAGGTAATAACAATACACACGAGCAGTAACCGTAAGTAGTCATACGTATATAATTTCTTTTATTACAAACTCAACAAAATAACCAAAGCACACCATTTCTTTAAAACCAAGACAATAGTTAAATTAGGTTTATCTAATTAATATACAATAGTTACGATCTTCTCGAAATCGTTCTTATGTGTCAAAATGTATTATCAAACCCAATGAGGTAGTTAAAATAACTATTTTTTTATAGCAATCGGAGCAATAGTCAAAAGTTTTCTTTCCAAAATCACACAAGTATACCAAACAGGCGACATTGGGAGATCTCTGGGACGCGTGGGCCCCACCTCAGTCGAGCCGAGGCGGCGGACATAATTTACAAACATTAGGCTCCCTAAAGCCATCCGTAGAAGTTTCGGAGCGATCCAAGATACGTTTACAACAGCTACAAAGGTTTAAGCGTTCTTTGATCAAATACAAGGATTATAATTCAATTACGAATGAATAGTATGCAAAATCAAACTCGGATTTCCGAGAGCGGAATTATCCCCGAGGTTCCGATCTTAGCCTAGTAGGGCGTTAGGACATGCCAAAAGAAGGAAAGGGCAAGCTTTACATACCTTATTCGCTTTTTACGCTCGTCCAAACTCAAATCCCGTTTCCTCCAAAATCTACAATTGGTCATAAGTACCAAATGTCATTTATAAGCCTTAAGAATGCAAAGTCGGGAAGTAATGCTTGTCTATAGAAATTTCGACAAAGATCTCCCCGTAAGTATACCATCCCCGAGAATCCAACTCGATTAGATCAACAACAACCAAACCAACAAACATTATAACAATATCAATATTCAATCCCAAATGCATTCTAACATTACCAATTCTTTTTTTTACAATTCCATGGCATCTCATTTATGTTCAATTCATAATTGTTCACATATTCAAATACCAATTCGAAACCTTCCAAACAATAGTCAAGAATGTTTCAAATAATCCGCTCGACATTTCAAGCGGCCGAACCAACACACTACCTAAAATTATCCAAACTCAACAAGAATAATGACAACATATTTCTTTCTTTCAACTTCATAAATCACGCCAACAATTCACACTAACAACATTAGTTTCCATAAACACAAGAACACTATATTCAATTCACTTTAACTTCTAAAACAACTTCCCGACAACTACAACTTGAACTAGAATTATCAAACTTCCATTTCTCATCATAGATTCCATTGTAACAACAACCAAAATACTTAAGAAAATTGATTCATCCCTTTCCATACTATACCACAACCACACGGCCTCAACATATAGTCCATATTTTTCATGAATTTCCCTCATTCCTACACACCACAACATACACAACCATACATAACATATAAAAGAAGATTAAATTCTTACCCTTTTCCAACTTTTTCCACTTGCCAAAAGAAGCTCTTTCTTGCCATGATATTTATACCACTTTGTAGAGAATCTTGAACTTAGTAGGAATACAAACAAATTATAATTTTGAATCAAAGTTGAAGGCTTCAAGATTTCTCTTTTTTTTTTTTTTTTATTGCCGAAATTTCGGAAATTTGTGGAGCTTTTTTTCAATAAATAAAATGAAGTTTCGTCCCTTTTAAAAAATCGCCAACGTTTATCGTAGCTACAAGATCGTAGCTACGCATCGTAGCACAAGCATCGTAGCGTACCGTAGCGCGTACCGCGGAATATCGTTTCGCGTCGATGTCAGTTTGTAACGTCTATAATTCTCTACTCCGATGTCCTATCAATGAACGGTTTGTTGCATTACAAACTAGACTCGACGAACTTCCTTTTAGGCTTTTAAAACACCTTAAAACTCCACATATACTATGAGATATGCGCCTCCATAGTTGACTTAAAAATTCGCCCAGCATTTCCCCAAATTTTCGTCGAACTTATTTTCTTCGATTTACTCGATCTCGAAATATTCCGACGCACAAAATGCGGGATATAACACACACATCTTATTAACACAAATTCAAGAGAGATCAAAGATCAAACACCAATAATCTAGGGAAATCAATTGTATGGATGCTCATTAGGGTTAAGGAAAGCCAGAAATTCCTTTGAAATTGAAGTTAGGGTTTTCTCCAAGTGAAGTACTTTCATCCAAAGCCCATTCCTACATCATCAAAGGTGAGTTTTGTGTTCATTTCATGTTATTGAGAGTATTGAATGGTTGAAAGACTTGGATTAAGGAAGGAAGTGGAATATGAAGTTCAAATATGGAAATAGTGGTATTCTTGAATAGTAACTTGACTTGAATCATAGTTCTTGACATACCATGAGTATAATCTTGTTATAAATGATACAAATGATGTTAAAGAAGTATTATATGAGGATGAATGTTGTGTTATGTTATAGTTATGGTTATGAATGATTTTGATAAGGAATTGTGAGGATTGAATAACGTCTAGCTTGATGAAGTTTATTGATTATGATATTGTGAGTGTTGTTATTGATGTTTGGGAGTTGTTTATTTATATGGAGGAAGTTGTTGAAACAAATAAAATGCCGCCCAATTTTCGTTAGCTCTTAGTCGCCTTCGCTTAGCCTTGAGCATGTTTCTAATGATCTAATGTAGTACGAATTCTCTTTAATGTAGATTTGTAAGCTTGGAAGGAGAATGCTTAGTCGTTAAGGAGACGTAAAGGTATGTAAGGCTAGTCCCCTTCTTTCAAAAGCATGACTTCTACACTATGATTTCTTTTCCGCATTTCTATGACCTTCTTACATCCCAAAAGATGAAAGCTAAAGAGTATTAAAAGTTTCTTATGAGATAGAGATGAGATATGTTCCATGAAAATGATGATGATAATAATGCTATGACAAGCTTGATATTTCTTACCTTTATGACTTCATTGATGTCACTTCTTGTTGTTATCTCACCTCATGATATTAATTCTTTCAAGGTGAGACACAGTGATGAGGATTATTCCATAACATAATCGGAGGTTCCCGAACTTACGTCACTCCGATATAGTTACAGCTTTTACTTGAGCTCTTATGCATGCTTTATGCTAAGTATGTGATGATGATTACACTGTGCCTAGACGACCGGACAGCACCGCTAAGGCGGGCGGCTTATTACACCGTGTTTATATGGCACGGGTAGCACCATCAGTGGGCGGCGTGAGATGATTACCCCAGACGCGGGAGGCCCAGACACGAGCTAATGATGTTATTGATTCACACAGTTTAGGTATGTATGTGTGATACGTTTTAAAGATAAAAGTGAGCATGTATGATTCCGCCTCGAGAGGCAAGCAGTTACAGTTATCTTTTCTTCTTATGCCTTCTATACTTCCTTATTATGTTATCATGTATGCCTTACATACTAAGTACATTATTCGTACTGACGTCCTTTTCTTTTATGGACGCTGTGTTCGTGCCCACAGGTAGACAGGGGGACGGACCGAATTCCTAGGAGCTTTCTCAGCAGGGCTACAGGAGCACTCCACTACTCCGGAATTGCCATTTCTTGGTATATTCTTTTGTGTATATATATTAGGGCATGGTGGGGTCCTGTCCCATCCTTGTGATTTCAGTATTCCAGTCAGAGGCTCGTAGATACTTATGAGTGGGTAGTACCTGTTATGAGACTCCTTTAGTGTATATTTTGTACATCATTTTTGCAGCCTTATGGGCCTATGTATGCACACATATTTCGGGAGATATTTGGAGATCGTTCTATGATAAGTTTGTGTTGAAAATGATATATGCCCAGGATAAGTGTGATAGTTAGCATGATAAATAGTGCTCGGTAGTCAGCTCCGGGTACCCGTCATGGCCCCTAGTTGGGTCGTGACATCCTACTCATGAAATTCATAGATTTTCAATGAATTTTCTCAAGAACTCGACTGAAGGATTTTGGAAGAGTTTTTTTCTAGAGGTAAGATTACACCCTCAAACTCTCGTGCATGACTAATTAATGATAATGTGATTAATATCTTAGTGTTGGGACTTATGAGATGGTGATTGGAAGTCGCAGGTCCTTGTTTTCAATATTGTAGAGAATGGAAGAATGGTTTTAATTGTGCAATGGTTGGTAGATAGTTTTTGTTGACCTCATGGGTGATGAGGGGAGGTTTTACACACCTATGGGTGATTTTTGTATCATTGTCGACAAAAGGATGTGTATGGGATGAAGAAAAACCATTAATGGAGGTTGCGGATCTTCATGCAGCGTTTGATAAAATGCTTAGATGACCAAACCATGAATGTTCTTACTAATGTTGATTCCCTTTGACATGTATTATTGTAAATTAAAGTCGTAAGGGTGACTAAATGTTGTAGTACACTTAAAGAACGAAATTAAGGTATGTAAGGCTAACTCTCCACATGTGGGAACATTATTGTCCTTCCCTGTGCCACATTCATCCATGTCTCCACATTTCTCCTCAATAAAAGGATTATGTCCTAAACTATGAAAAGTCTCTATTGTTCTTATGTCTTCAACTATGAAACATTGTATTCACTCATGTTATTACATCCCGTATGTCATGAATTCTCTACGTATCTATGTACGCTCATAAATTCGATTCCTTGAGTTTCCAGTATGAAAGATGTATTACAATTTGTCCCCAATATTGATCTCTAAATGATCTTATGTTATCCGAACTTATGCTATGATTCACACAAGATGAAGTATGATATGAAAGTATGGGCACATAAGCCACTTTTATCTTCGAGCATCATGAAATCCTTATGTAAATCCTTGGATTCTCATTATTGTCTATTCTACGAATCCTATGTTTCAATGTCAATAATATGAAGTTTTCTCAACTTATGATATTTCTTCAAAAAGGATATAAATATGATGAATCTATGTGTTACACACTTATGTTATGACCTTCATAATGATGAAATATGATGATATATAGCATGGTATAGTAGATGATGCTACCCGCCATGTTATGAACCATGGTGCATGATGATGTATAGCCCGGTAGTTAATGATGCTACCCATTGTATTATGAACCATGGTACATTACGATATAACCTGATAGTGGGTGATGCTACCCCCCATGTCACGACCCGTGGTGCATAGTTTGAGATACCTATTCTTTATGTTGAAATGAATTACGAACCCCAGTATGGTTTATTCCAGAATAGAGGTGACTCCCCCCCATGTTAAAGAAATACTATGTTTAATGACACTTATGTCCAGTTATGTCAATATTTTAGTTACTTTATCACTTCATGTCCTTATGTTATTGATTTGAGCTACCCATTCCCTCATGCATCTCATTATGTTTATTCATTCTGTTGGTTTTACATGCGAGTACTATTCCGTGGTACTCACGTCCCTTTCAGTGTGCTGGCGCTGCATTTCACGATGCAAGTATAGAGACTCAAGACGATAAGAATTCTCGCCAGGATTCACTTCGTATCAGCTTGTTGGTGAGCCCCATTATCATTTGGGGTGTTATGTCTTTTATTTCAGTCATGTTAGACATTTAAGGTATGCGGGGCATTGTCTCGATAAATAGTTAGATTTCCTGTTCATGTCAAAGGCTTCATAGGCTAACATGTCATGTCAGTTGGTCAGATGTTGTCTTTAGGCGTTGCGGTTATACGTTTATATTTTGAAAACTATTTTAGTTATTAAGTTATAAGAATTACACAAATTTTCAGCATTTAAACCCTCTATGATTTACATTTCCGCACAGTCATGTTTCATGAATTATGTCATGTATGTGGTTCGCTCGGTCAAGTTCAGGCACCGAGTGCCAGTCTGCCCATGCCCAGGTTCGGGGCGTGACACTTCTAACACATAATAGCTGCACTTCAAACATATAATGACTTTCCAAGGTCAACTTCTAACATTTTTAACCAAAGTAGTAGCCTTAGCAGGGCCTAACTTCAAACATCTTTTACTGAAGTTTTTCGCCTTGGCATGGCCAAACTTCAGAAATATAATGTTTCATATTACCTCAAGCCAATCACATAAAGATGTGATAGGTTTATTTATGTAACAGATCTTATCAGTGTATGTGTGATTATAAGAAACGCAATGTTCATCATCTTTGTTAGTTTAGTTACAACCTATGCACTCAAAGAACCAGGTTCTTTGAGCGACTATACAAGAAGGTAAAGTTGTGGAATATGTAAATCAACGGAAGAAATTTAGTGTGGAAAACTCCTTGCTTAAGGGAGGAAAATCCACGACCTACCTCTATAGGAATTTTCCAAATTCTCCACTAAACACGAGCAACTTGTAAGGTTACAACGACTTGTACACCTAAGGAACTGTTCCAAACAAGCTCTACCCCAACTTTCTCTTTTCCTCAACAATTCTCTCAATTGTTGGCTCTCTCTCTTCTTCAATGCCTCTACCCAGTCAATGAAATTCCTTTACAGACTCGAAACAACATCTACTACAATCAACTAGGAATGTAAATAAGATATTGTTAAGGAAACACAAAACCTAACTATTACTATTGAAGAACTGAATGATAAATCTTAATAGGAACATGTTCTTTGTTGTTGTCGGAGTTGGCTTCTTCGAGACTCTTGGTGTTGATTCTACTCTCACTCTAGATGTCTTTCTCTTTGGTTATGGTTAAGCTCCAAAGTTTTTTGACATGCTGTATAATAGGAGTAAATGGCCGCCTCCGATTCTCCAAATCCATCCAAGACTTAGTTCCATTAATTGTGCGAAACCAATCCTTGTTTGTCATGGATTTTTTTCTTTCCTTCTTCACACGTAGTCGGCAAAACTTCTCCTATTTCCATGCTAATCCATGTGTTCAATTTATGCTAATATTTCCATATGTTAAACTCCAATTCCTGGTCAAATAGCTATGAGTAAAGACTTCCAATTCTCCAAGTCTGCACGAAACAGCTTCTTCAAATAGTCTCGAGTTGTTCTTTTAAAAGACTAGTTCTAGTTCCTCTTCAGTTATGACTGTTTTACTAGTTCCTTTCGGAGATCTGTTAAGGATCTGGTTCTTCTCCATCTTTTTTCATTCTTCCTCATACTTGATTGTCTCTTGTACATAGTTTGTCAATAATCAAAACTTCATTTAAGCTCCAAACTGTTATTACATCATCTCAATCGTTTCCTCCTTTTTTATGATGACAAACCCATAGAAGCTTCATGCATATGTGATCAACTATCAACTCAATCTATCTTCGTAAGCTGTTGATCAACATATTTCCCTTAAGCATAGCTCCTATGTTGACAATTTCCCCCCTAAGAAATAGCTCCATATTGTTCAACACTATAGCTTCATGTTGATACAACTCAAATCTAGACAAACTTCAGCAAGATGTTAAGCTCGCTTCAATTTACCCTCAATTTAGCAAGGTTTGTAAGTTTACTAAACCGGTGTAGGGATGACTTACCTTCCATTCATTGCAGCCCAATAAATGGCTAGGTTTTTCTTAACTAAGTAAGGTTTGCAACCTCACTTAATCAGTTGAAGGGACTTAAGGCTAGGTTTTGAACCTGATCATGTCCATATATTTCTTAAAAATTATTCGGACGTGCAGCCCAGAGACTTAGAGTTTCATGCTAATGATTGGGTGTTTCTGAAAGTTTCTCCTACGAAAGGCGTTATGCGATTTAGGAAGAAAGAGAAGCTTAGTCTCAGATATATCTGACCATACAAGATCTTGCGAAGCATTGGTCAAGTGACTTATGAGCTAGAGTTACTGCAGGAGTTAGTTGCTATGCACCCAGTGTTTAAGAAGTTCATGGGGGATCCATCTCTTGTTGTCCTATAGAAAACATAGGGAAAATTTCAGTGGCTATTCCAAACTGTCAAGTTTGCAAGTTAAGAACTAAGGAAGTTGCTTTAGTAAAGGTGTTATAGAGGAACCAAAAGGTTGAAGAGGCTACATGGGAAGCCAAAGAGGACATGAAATCTAGATATCCGCACTTACTTGATGAACAAGCAGAACATGTGTAAGGTAACTACCTCATGTATTCATGTCCCATGTCATCACGTTCATGTTTTCACTTACACAAATATCATGTTGTGATATCCATGTTTCCAGTATTCAGATTTCATGTTATGATATCCATATTTCCAGTTCTGATGTGATAATATTCACTTATTCATATATCCATATCAATCTCGTATTCATGTTCCATGTCATGCTTCCCACGTTCATCTATTCATGTCAGTCACATTTATATTTCAGTTACCCTATTATGTCATGTTATATGTATTATAATGCCCTGTGAGGCTTGTGTTTATGCTCTGGTTAGCTGGAATTTGTAATCTAAAATTTTTGGCTCATTTTGTTAGTTTAATTTGGAGTTAAATCTTACTAGGTAAGTTGTGATTTTTATACTTTCTGAACCAAGTGCTTTTTCACATTAAATCAAGTGGTCTTGTTATTCTGCACTATACTATTGTTTAGTTATTTGAACGGAATACTCATAAAAACCAAGTTCTATACTCGAGTTAAGCAAATTTTAAGAGTCGACAAAAATTACGTACGACCCGATTCAACACTCCTCTTGAATCGTACCCAAACTAACAAAATCAAGCAAATGAAAGAAATGCGAGTGTACAAATGTAAACCTAGAGCAATACCATACTATGGGTTTCCTTAGTTACGACAGCTACATATGTTTCAGCAAAAATTCTCAAACTAAGTAATGATTCAAAACAGCAAATGTTTCAATGTGAATTTATTCTACCCCTCAACAGAGGATACAAGCATGGTCTCGTGCACATATAGTGCAGTCTAAGAAATGTCATCAGAATATCAAATTGCATCTCCTTTCAGCAGAGGAAAGATTGATGTAGAAGAACACGACAACGAAGAAGATATCTCCAGGTAAGATTTGCCATATCACTTGCTCTCAGCATCATATAGATCTGTACTGAACTGTCTATTAAGGAAAACAAACAATGGCCCCAGAACAAAGAAGATAGATATATGGCATATAGTGGATTGCACTAGAGAAGTCTATGCAACATACTTCACCCAAAATTGAAAGAGAGAGAGCTGAGCACTTGATACTACTATTGCATTGTCTAATAACAGACCGTATAACACAAGATGCAGTTCAACACACAAGTATCTCATTATAATCCCCATTGATAAGCTCAATAAAGTGTCAAATTAGCGTAGGTAGCAAGAAAAGATCTAAGTACTTCCAACCAATGTTTTATTTTCATATTAACAAAACTCAATTTAGCAACCAAAAGTAAAACTACAGTAACCTATGTGCACAATATAATTTTCCGACAAAAGGGATTCAATTGAATGCCCTTCCTCTTACTAGCTCCCACCCGGTGCAAGGGTGACTAAGAAATGTATAACATGTTTCTATGCATATACCTTAATGTTAGAATTCTTCATACTATTGCTATTACCTGTAGGTTCTATCTATTTGAGACTACAATGTTAGACAAACAAAGAATAACCATTTGGTTATTGTTGCTGCAGTCAGGAAGCACACAAACATGATAATCAAATGAAGGACCTGCTTTCTCAAAACTCTACATTCTAAGCATAAAAGTTGGGGCTCTCATTATCCACGGTCAGAGTTGACAAAAGAATACCTAATAACAACCGAATAAATCTCAATCAGCTATTGTTTCACATAGCAAACTTATGCATAAAGCTCAATCTGCAGGCGAAATTAAATCTCTTGAAACTTTGCGAAACAAGAAGATCGCCATACTATCTTTATAGCGGAGTCTTTACAGCTTAGTTCTCAGTGCAACAGCTACATACCGTCAACAGCTCTGAGTCTAAACATCCATGGATGACCAGTGGAGTTCATAAAAGAAAGCAAAGGTCCGCGACAAAGCTATAAAGTACTGGGAGCTCCTGGTGCTTACTTTTTAAAGTTTAAAAGATGTCCTGAACATGAGTACCTTTCAGCTTTCACCACGGGAATTCAAGAAGCTTATGAAAGCAATGAGATGGTTGACAGTTAGAGCACGTAATCTTCATACTACAACTAAAACTTAATTGGCAACATAAAACTGTCTGAACTCCGCATGAAAGCATTTGATTATATTTTGCATGATCTAGAATTTGTAATGATATGTACAGGGAAAAACTTATTACAAGAATTATAGGATTTGAATAGCCAAATGTCTAATATAAGAAAATAATGTACCAACATCTCTAAGATATGTATCAATAAAAGCAAGGACCAAAAGTTCTACTTCCTCTGATACAACTTTGTTATGCTAAAAAAAGAGAGAAATGAATTCTGGGAACATCATTATCCTCAACCCTTGTTCACTTTTTCTGCTTCTCAGACTGGATTAACTAGAGCTTTAAAATGTGCAAATTTATAGCATTTTCCGGATTAAACTGACGACATAATGGTCAATGACAAATTTTACAGTCAGAAGCATGCATCCCTCCTCAACTATCAGGGCTAAACAAATTTAAATTGCTGCTCAACCATCATATTTATATACTAAACAAAGAAAATTGCTTTGAAATAGCCACTGTAATAGTATTAGTATCAGTATTCAGACTTGCCAAAAGAAAATTTTAGGTGTCTTGAAAAATTTTAGGTGTCTTGAACTCTTTGTGCTCGGCATCCTTGCAATTGATGGACAATATGAAATTAAAAATAAACATCTTAGTCAGATCACAGATGTATGGCTAAACGAGATGGATTTGGTGTACCAAATAAGATTTTCTTTTCTACCGGATCAAAAATAATTTGTGAATGAGGTATACAGCCTCTCTTTATTTTGCAGAGGAATATCTCATTCTTTTTTTCTTCAATTCCTATATGCAAAAAGCAAGTACCCATAATTCTATTAGAGGAACACAAACAGAAAGAAAATGTTTTCCCCTTTTCCGCTTCTGCGCTGCAAAATAAGACCTAGTATCTTGTATTCTAATCAAAAGACCAAGATATTTGTACCTTTCTATATATTTAAATTAAAAAGAACCTACAATCGGATTCTTTCACTAAAATCCATTGTTCCCAAATTCCCACTTTCTGTGAGGCAAAACCTCACTACACTATGACACAAGAGAAGAGGACAGGGCGTGTGATATCTTCGGGATCTTTTTTTTTTTTTTTCGGGATCTTGTTTCACCATCCCAATCATCAAACCAGAAAGCTCTCATCAGTTGACTATCTTGGATCAGAATACACCGAAAAAATTCAGTCACCATGAGGAGAAACTCAATACGAGGAATAGATTCAATCTTAATAACGATTCCATCTTTTATTTAGATATCATTCAATCCAACATCTAATTACATTGATTAGCAGGCTATACAGGAAAACTGGAGTGAAGCTGGACGGGAATTTAAGCACCATGCAGTAATCTGACAAGAGACTGAGAGGTAACCACTAGTCTTCAAATTAGGATGAGGTGCCTTAGTCTTTTCTACTTTTGGTGTAAACACAATCTTTTGGGGGATGCAGGGGATTTGATAGATCTAATAGGCAAATTGTAATCTTGTAGCTTTATAGTTCTGGACAGTTTCCTTTTGGTTCTTATATGAGCTTGTAATTACCCTTTTCAGCACTACCCAAGTGCTGCCTTTTGCTATTTATACAAGATTGTTACCTTTAAAAAAAAAAGTAAGCACTAGTCTTCTTTTGCTCATATCATCACATTTGTAAACATTAGAACGACCATTGTTTCGTTCTTAACAGCAATTCTAGTGCTTCATCAGATGCAAAGATGGGAGTAACAAAGGGAGAAAGCATTATAAAAGAAAAAGATTTAAAAGCAAAATGGTAGGAGGCAAAGAAAGAAATTATGTCACTTTTTGAGGTAAGAAAAATCCTTGGAATATGCAAAAGCCTTACTACACACTGAATTAGTTAATTTAAGAAATCTTGGATGGTTTCAGACAAAATGACAAAAGATCCCAAAAATATTCAGATTAGGAACAGGTTACTGTTACGAACCTGACCAGCACAGAGTAACATATGTCTGAAAAGTTCTACATTTCTTTTTCTACTTCTTACTTTTGAAATGCCATTTTATGAATTTATAACTTAACGTGAATAACGAAGTGACGAGCACACCTACTTTTGATGTCATATATACGAGATGTAAGCAATGGACTTAACCATTACCCTATGTTGCTCGGACTCGGGTGCGGGTGTCGGATCTAGAGGTCCGATTCGTCATGATCTAAATTTTAAGATTCGTGGGTACGGATCCAAGTGCGGATACAGGTGCGGGGATTCAGCAAAAAATAATTCAAAATTCTAAAATTAGAGTTATAAAACTTAAATTATGAGATATTATGTGGAAAACTTGAGGAGAAAATATTTATCAAGAGGAGAATCTTAGAAGGAGATAAAAGGAAAAGGAGTGACATAGAAATTTCTATATACAAGTTATTCCATTTTCTTCAATTTCACCATAGCTTTTGTTTTGATTACATAAATCATTGAATTTGTCCGGAATCTCCCTCGATTTTGGTCAAAGTACCCAAAATTGGTTGACCAGATAGGGTACGGATCCCACACCCATACCCATGTCGTGTTGACACGGGTGCGGCACCGAAAGTAAAGAGTCCGAGCAACATAGCCATTACCTATAAAATGCCTATCCATTTTTGAAACAAAGAATAAAGGTATTGAGTGTGTTTGGAATGACGTCATTTTCTGTAGAAAATATTTTCCGAAAAAAAATTTCCACAGAAATATTCTCTTGGAAAATGTTTTGTGGTGTTTGGTTAGTGCGTTGGTGACCGAAAAATATATATTACAAATTAATAATAATATTAGCAAATCGGAAAGTATTTTGAATTTTTTTTGAGTAATAGAGATCAATTATAATTTTTTTTTCTTTTGAACAGGTAACAACTTTGTATTATAGACCAGTACTTAGGTAGTACTGAAAACCCCTTTACAAAAGAAAAAAGAAAACTAAGAAGCTAAGAAAGTAAAATCCTAACATGAGTCAAGAACTTCTAAGATTGATTCTGCATCTACAGAGGGATTCTTTGCACACCAAAAACAAAATAGCAACATACAGTCTTGCTTGATCTTCTGTAGAGTGCTACTTCTATCCTCAAAACATCTGGAGTTCCTTTCTTTCCAGCTTGTCCACCATATGCAAGCTGGAATGATCCTCCAGTAGCTTCTATTCCTGGCCCCAATCCCAGCCTCCTCCCAGCTAGAAAGAGTGTCAACAATCTTGCTAGGCATTGTCCAAGATATGCCTCTGAGATTGATAAAAATCTTCCATAGCTGATCAGTAATTCTGCAATGTAAAAACAGATGCCCTACTGTCTCGGCTGCTTCCCCACATAAGCAACTATTTGAAACTAATATAATCCTTCTCTTTCTCAGGTTTTCATGTGTCAAAACAGCTTCTTTGGCTAGCAACCATGTAAAGCATGCAACCTTAAGAGGTATCTTAACTTTCCAGATTTGTCTCCATGGCCAGTTAGAGTTTTGTGGCTCAGTCATGTTCATGATCTTATAGCCTGAACTCACTTTGTAGTGCCCCTTGTTATGCCCAGTCCACCACAAACAGTCCACCCCATCCTTCAGCCTTTGGAAAGACTCCAAATGTTTATAAAGCTCAACTAGTCTAGGTATTTCCCAGTCATTCAACATTCTTCTTAAGATCAACTCCCAGCCTTGAGGTGACCACATTTTAGCCACTGTTTTGTTCTGATGTTGTGCCAGAGCAAACATATCAGGAAATAGCTCCTCCAAACTTCTGTTTCCCAACCACCTATCCTTCCAGAAAATCGTTTTGTTGCCATTATATACTCTGATAACAGAGTGGCTCTTTAAAAAAGGCCACCATGCTCTGATCGATCTCCAGACAGTTACACCAAATGGTTTATTTACCTCCTTAGTAGCCCAAAAAATCGAGCTCCCCATACTTCAATTTGATCACTTTTCCCCATAAAGATTGTGAGTCTTGAGCACACCTCCACAGCCACTTCAATTTTAAAGCCTTACTTTGATTCTTCAAATTTTTGATACCAAGACCACCTTGTTTTTTACTACTGAACAAAACTTTCCACTTAACCAAATGATAACTTTTCTTTTCCTTGTTTCCTTGCCAGAAGGACCTTCTGAGCTTGTCCAGTCTTTGGACTACACTTGAGGGGATAGGAAATAAGGATAACATATATGTTGGAAGAGCATCAAGAACTGCATTGATCAGAGTGAGCCTGCCTCCCAAAGACAAATATTGTGCTTTCCATCTAGACAACTTCTTCTCACACTTTTCCAGAACTGCATCCCAAATGTTCTTTGACCTTGATTTAGCACCCAGTGGCATCCCAAGATAGACAGTGGGTAAAGAACCTACTTCACCTCCCAAGATTGTGGCCAGAAGCTCTATATTAGGGACTGAATTGATGGGATATATATGGCTTTTCCCCCAGTTGATGTGAAGCCCTGAGATGCCTTCGAAGAGTACCAGAATTACTCTCAGATATTTTAGCTGTTCCTCATTTGCATCACAAAAAATCAGAGTGTCATCCGCATATTGGAGATGAGTCACCTCCAAACTCCTCTCATTGTTTGTGGAAACCTCAAAACCTGTGATCCATCCATTTACTTTTGCCGTCTTGATCATGTTGTTTAAACCCTCCATAGCTAGAATGAATAGAAACGGGGATAGGGGATCCCCTTGTCTAATTCCTCTTTGAGCATCAAAGAAGCCTTCAGGGGCTCCATTAACTAGGACAGAGAATTTCACAGTAGATATACAGAACCTGATCCATTTGATCCATTTCTCCCCAAAACCCATTTGCCTAAGGATTCTAAGTAGAAACTCCCAGTTAACATGATCATAGGCTTTCTCAATATCCAACTTACACAAAAATGCCAGGCTTATTTTGTGATATTCTTGAATCTACTGCTTCATTAGCAATCAATACAGCATCCATGATTTGTCTTCCTCTGATGAAAGCCATCTGTTGAGAATCTATAAGCTTATCCACCACCCCTTTTAACCTCTCAGTGAGTACCTTAGACAAAAGCTTATAGAAACTACCTATCAAGCTTATAGGTCTGAAATCTTTCAGTTCCTTTGCCCCTGTCTTCTTGGGAATTAATGCAATATAAGTAGCATTGAAGCTTTTCTCAAACATGTCTTGGTCATGGAAATTGTGAAAAGCCTCCATGATGTCTTGTTTCAGGATTTCCCAACATTTGATAAAGAATCCCATGGTGTATCCATCAGGGCCAGGAGCTTTATCAGCAGCACACTTTTTCAAGCAATTATACACTTCTTGTTCCTCAAATCTGGCTTGTAAATTGTTCTTTTCTGATTCTGTTATTGAGGGACAGTTAATCAGATTCCCAGCAGGCCTCCAGTTCTCTGTCTCAGTGTAGAGCTTCTTGTAATATAGTATGATCTCCTCCTTAACTCTTTCAGGCTCCACAATGGTTTCCCTTTGCACTTCCAGATGGTCAATAAAATTGTTTCTCTTATGAGCATTGGCTGAATTGTGAAAGAACTTTGTATTGTTGTCCCCTTCTTTCAACCATAGGGTCCTGGATCTTTGTCTCCATGCAATTTCCTCATTTTTGAGAAGTTCCTCATACTCCATAACTATTCCTGCCTTCCTGATTGATTCCTCTTCTGTCAATGCTCTGCTATCCAGTAATGAGTCCAAACTTGCCATTTGACTTAGCAATTTAGACCTTTGAATGTTCAGGTTCCCTTGTTCATTTCTGCTCCATTCTTTTAGCTTGCCTTTTAGAGCTTTCAGTTTGCACGCTAAAATGTAATAATCCGGCCTCCCATAGAACACAAAAGAATTCCACCAAGCACTGATTCTATCAACAAAACCTTCAGTATTTAGCCACCAATTTTCGAACTTGAAATATGATTTTTTGTGTTCCCAAGCTCCACAAAAGAGAGCAATAGGAACATGGTCAGAGGTCAGCCTTTGAAGAGTTGCTTGCTTCATCTTACTGAAATGATCATTCCAATCAGATGAGAATAAGATCCTGTCTATTCTAGAGGCTGTGGTGTGAGTATCACCTCTGAACCAGGTGTAAGTACCCCCTTCCAGGTGTAAATCAATAAGCTTCAAGTCTTCTATGAGATCTGAAAATTCTACCATGGCTGAAGATCTCCTCTGACAATTCCTCTTTTTAGAAAGAAACCTACAAACATTAAAATCACCACAAACTGCCCAAGGCCCCTCCGTAAGCCCTCTAACAGCCCCCAATTCATCCCATACACCTCTTCTTTCCACCTTACAATTTGGAGCATAGACCCCAGATATATGGCAATTAAAATTCTGAAGCATAGCCTCAAACTTGCAAGTTAAAGTGTAAACACCCGTTTGTAGAACCTCCCCCTTCCAAACTCCACCATCCCATAGCATAATAATTCCCCCTCTAGTACCACTTGCTTCTAGGCAAGCATATCTTACCCATCTTCCCCCCCCCCCCCCCCCCCCCACACAAAATTTGTTTCTCTAAATCTTGAATGTTCCCCTCTAGCTTGGTTTCCTAAAAACAAAGAATGTCTGCTCTCCAATGATCTACAAGGCTCTTTACCATCCTTCTTTTCCCCACATCGTTTTATCCCCTTACATTCCATGACACAAGATTGAGCTTCATTACTTAGACTATGTTTTCCCTTTCCCCTTGTTCCTGGTCCTATGACTTTTGAATTTAACATCAAAATCAATTAAATTCTTTTAACTCCTGTGAGCGGTCTGCCTTTCCCCTTACTAGATCAAATAGGGAAATTCAAAAAAGTACAGGAAAGGAAACCTTATTCGATGACCACTCCTCCTTCTGAATAGAGATAAGGTCGCCTATCAATCAACAGCTGCTGCAGCTGGACGAAAAAAAAGTAGAGAAAAGGGGAATTCAGGAGTATGAACCAGAAGCAATCAAAGAAAAGTACCCACTGATAGACTAGATTGCCTGTAACCTCATTTATCAAAGACCCTTAAAAACAAAGCAGCTACTCTTATACGGACCACCTAGCTTGATAATATGTTGGCGAACCCAAACAGTCGTAACTCTCTCCTTGTCAATAGCAAGAATTTCCTGCTATGTTAGAATAGGTACGGCCTCTTCCACATCCCATAACTCCCCATTAATGCTTGAATCGAGATTTTCCAACTGCTGTTCTTTGTGGAAATCAAGAACCCCCTCCTCCTCTTCCACCATATTTTCCCCCTCTGCCCTTGTCAATTGTATGTCTGCTTCCTTCTCTCTTTCCGAAACCCCTAAAAAATTAGGAGTCTTTGCATGCATGTACTCCTCTGTTTCAGCCGTAAGTAATAAGCCTTGTGGGTTTTCTGAAGAGGATGTTCTATGTGCAGCTAATTCCTCAAAAATAATGCCTCTTGTTATTTTCAGATTGGGCTGGGAATTTAAGTAATTAAAGATGGCTTGGGCCGAATCTGGCCCACTGAAGTTGCTGGACTGACCCAACTGCTTATTAATGTTTTCTGAATAGGTCACCTGCCTCTCACGTGCTTCTTCAGCATTGTTTAAAAATTCTGCAACACCCACGTGACTGCAGGTTCTCCAGTCAACAGCTGTCATAGAGCAGACTTGGTTAATAACCTCGTACGAGGCTTTGGACCTCTGGATATTAACCTGCTCTTGTACTCTTCTTTGATCAAAGATCTCTACAGCAGCTTCCTGAACCCTAGCCGGTTCTTTGGCCAGAATCTTCTCAAATATTGTATTTCTCTCAACCCAGATCGAGATTATGAAATTGTATCTCCCCCTAGAGACAGTAACCTCACTGGGTATGCATCGAGCCTCGCCTACGACTTCAATTCAAGCCCATTTTAGGTGGTTTTTCAATTCAGTTTCTTCTTCTGTCTTCTTCCACCCTCCACACTTGTCGCCGATTTCTTTGAATGTGTCGTGTGACCATAAATGGAGTGGCAGCCCTACTGCTCTGATCCAAGTCGAAATTTTCTTCTGCTGGACTGGTATACAGCCAACAAAAGGGTTCCACCACTCTAGCTTGATCTTGAAATTTTTCCAAACCCATTCCCCTTGTAAAATCTGCTCGGCCATGTTCCTATTTGGGAACTCGAAAAGGAACAAATGTCCAGCCATCTGGTAGATATTAACCCCGAAAGCTTTCTTCCATGTGGAAGATGCCCACCTTCTAATATCTGAAAGGGTGGGGGGTTCCTTTTCCCCAAAGAAACCAGTTATGCATCTTCCCAATAAACCCTCTTCATTAACTATGCTATCCTTTGTTGTTGATTGGGGTTGCCATTTACTGTCTTCAACAACCTTTGCGTACGGAAAATCTTTGTTAGTCAGTTTGGGGGGATGCCTGACTGTTGGTTGAGGAGAGAAATTAATGAATCTTTCAATCTTATAAGCTATATCTCTCCAGCCTGCATTGATGGCTAGTTCAGGTACACTAATAACTGATCTTGCTGCACCTTTGAGGGACAAAATGCTCATGTATCTGCCATGTTCTTTGTACTTCCTAGTACCAAAGAAGTCAGCCACCTGACCTTTTGTCCTCCATCTCCTCACCAACATTTTTTGGTCATTTGAAGCGTCCTTGAAGGTGAAGCATACCCACTCTATGATCTTCTTGCTCAAAGTTATCCTTCTCAACCTGTTCCTGCTTCTTTCCACCCAGTCGAACCAGATGGTATTGCCTGATATACACCTAGTGATGTCAAATGACTTGAAACCAGCATTGAAATGAATTCTGTTCTCCTCCATGCTACTTTCAAATCAGAACTGAAAAAGATGATTAAAAAAATAGGGGATTTTGGCAATAATCACAGTGGGTGACTATTGTTGGCTTGAAAGAAAAGGTCTAATTCCAGTATTCCTTGCCAGAAAAGTGAACTTCTGCAATCCTAAAAAGTAGGAGAGAGAAAATCCTTGGTAAATGTGCCTGGGAGCATTTTTTTCTTTTATCCTGTTCAAAGAGAATATTGATGAAACTCTTTTCTGTTCTCAAAAAGTCTTGTTGTTTCTTTCCTTAGAGATCAATTATAATGTCTAAGTGTTAATTGGTGTAAGTATATGAACTTAAGACAGTTGTAAGGAAAATGACTTTCGCCTATAGGTGAGCCACCCACCACCCCCATGGAAAATGTTTTCCTCGAAATATGACTTCCGCCCGACCATACATCAGAAAATGACTTCCTCATAAAAAACAATTTGCTGGAAAATGAATTTCGTCATACTAGACACAGCCATCGTTTCCGGCATTCGAATTGTAACAAAAATAAGGAAATAATGCCCTAGACCTAACTGTTGAGGTTTTTATGCACAATCTCAGGCTATTTTAGCATAAGGCAAGCAATTCCTTATGAATTCTTAAAATAATGCAAAATCATGTCCTCCTTATAACTCTCCTTTTTACCTGTTAAATTTAATCAAACGAGCTACAAAGTCTTTGAATGGTTTCTCACACAACATCTGATAACACTTCCAATTGGTGGTCAAAACCAACCAAATAGGCAACATATGTTGGATTAATCTGGCAGTCGTTGAGTTCGAAGAAGGAACTCACTATCAACAATTCTACCAATGTATTAACAGGTTTTTAGAACAAGAAGGATTTCCGTAATATGTCAGTAAACAGAAATACAAAAGGAAGCGCCAAGCATGCTTTTTCATTTTTACCGGAAGTTCTTTTTCAATAACTTAACCCAGCCACTCTCTATCTTAAAACCGAAGTTGAAAATCAACTTTATGACAGGAAATAGTGATACACGCCTGCCACTGCTCTTAGTTATTTATCCTCCGTCACCTCCTCTTATTGTAATAATAACTACCAAAACAGAAATACAGGTCCTTGCTCTCATCCCATATTTTCCGCCATTACTCTGTCCAACTATCCTCTTCCCAAAGCATATTATCAACATCCTAACGTGTTTTTTTACCTCCAAAACTGCCACATAGATATCAATTTTTGTCTCAATAGGATCCATTTAGACCTATGTTGAAAATTCCTTCTGTTACTGCTGATTTACTAGAATAATAAGCAGATTAGTTGTAGGATGAGTCTACTTTATTTGAATTTAAATTTTAAACAAAGATTAGGTTGTCTATTTTTAGGCTTTTGAAATTACTCTGCAGATTTTATGCAGATCTTCTGTTGTTAAGTTGGCTATTTAAAGCCCTCCTATGCTTAATAAAAATATTGAGAGACATTTTCACTCAATATTTTCTACCTTTTTGCTGCAACATCTTTTAAAAAACCAACAACCTACTAAAATCAAAGTGAAACCAAAAATAGACCTTCTGAAACCTAAGCTGCTCGGACTCGGGTGCGGGTGTCCGATACGAGTGAGGATCTAGAGGTCGGATCCTTCATGATCTAAATTTTAAGATTCGGGGATACGGATCCAGTTATGGATACGGGTGCGGGGATTCGGCTAAAACAAATTCAAATATCTAAAAATAGAGTTATAAAACCTAAATTATGAGATATTATGTGGAAAACTTGAGGAAAAAATATTGATCAAGGGGAGAATCCAGGAAGGAGATAAAAGGAAAAGGAGTGACATAGATCTATATACAAGGTATCCATTTTCTTCAATTTCACCTCAGCTTTTGTTTTGATTAAAGAAATCATTGAATCTGTCCCCAATTTCTCCGTCGATTTTGGTCAAAGTATCCAAAATCGGTTGACCAGATCGGGTACGGATCCCACATCCACACCCATGTCGTGTCGACACGGGTGCGGCACCGAAAATGAAGAGTCCGAGTAACATAGTCTAAAACTACTGGGCGCTTTGTCCACTTACTACAAGTTCTAGAAAAATTAAAGAACCTTTTGATGTTAAGTCCTAGGAAGGACTAAGTTAGCAAAAGATCTCATATAATAATCCACAATTCAGGAGGAAATTCTGTCGGAAATAAATATTTTCTTTCTTACTAACATTTTCCCTAAGAGAATTTAGGATTATAGCTTCAAGTATGGTGTAAAAACATTTCATAGGATAATAGGTTTTAAACCATTTACTTTTAGGTTAGGTTGGTGGTATTGATATTTACATGTTAATGCAAGCAAATTTAGTAGAGAGAGTAATATGGGAAAGTCTATAATCCTAATAGAAGTTTGAAGCAAATACTTGTGGTGAGAAAAACCTTCCAGCAGACCAAACACCATAAAATGATTAGATGAAGGAAAAACTCTATAATACCAAATAGAACCTTTCACATATGTATATCCAAGAATAAAGCATCTAAAAACCCCTCGTATGACTATTCTAATGTCTTCGAACTCATTCTCTGTACTGTAGGCTTGCATTAAAACAACAACAACATACCAGTGTAATCCCACAAAGTGGGTCTGGGGAGGATAGAGTGTACGCTGACCTTACTCCTACCTTGGAGGTAGAGAGGCTATTCCCGAAATACCCCCGGCTCAAGAAAAAGCATGACAAAAAAGATCAGAAAAGGATTGATGAAAGTAAAGAAGCCCTGGGGGGAGGAGAGAGAATGAGCAATAAATTAAAATAAAAAAGGATACACTAAATAAGTGCCATGGGCAAAAGCACCAGCCAAGACACCATAGAACAAACGATCCCTAACAACTGGCTTGTGCCTCAGCGCTATCCTAACTGAAAACATACAATAAAAAAAGAAGAGAAATTACAAACAAATAAGAGATAATGTAGAAAAGAATGGTTTGGATAGATCAAATAACTTACTGAGGGGGAGGACAGGTGCATAAATAAGGGGAAGCAAATACTCAAATGCGGGTCCTTTTCTCCTCCTTATTACTTGCCTGAAGCAAACAAACAACAACACTCAATTTCAACAAAGTTTATAGAAACGATCCCTATTTATCAAATTACATTTAAAACCAATATAAGACGTGAAAGTAACTTACGAATCAGAGGGCGAAGAAGCCATTGAGGACAGCAAAATTGGAGTAATGGGAGGAAGGGGCAAATAAGGAGACCACCAGCCCACTGTTTCCTTAATTCACCTTTTGGTTATGTCAAAATCTTAAGACCGCTCTGATAATGTTCATGCTTTGTTTTATTTTATTTTATTACGAAGAAAGTCCAACTATGTCCTTCAACTATTTGAAATTGACCAGATGTGTCCTTTAGCACAAGTATGCTATTAGGGGTCGTTTTGGCTTGGAGGTATTAGAAAAATATTATTGGTATTAGCTTGGGTATCATTTAATCTCTTATTTGGTAGTGTTGTCAACCTATATATAACTAATAGAGGTATTAGCTATACACTGTATTCAGTATTATTTAAACATTATGTAATGGATGTTACTTTTCACTTTTAGGAGGGTGCACAAAAGCTACTACGAGGTTGTTGGTCTTTCTAATTTGATTTTAGTATTTTAGAGTCGCTACCTAATTTATTAAGGGAAGTTAGGAAAACAGAGTAAAAAGGGTTTATTCAACAAGAGAAAAATCCTTTTAAGTACCAGAGTTCGAGGTAAGGGTTCTGGTTGTCACGACCCAAATTGAAGGGCCACGACGGGCACCTGACCATACTAGTCAAGTACCATCTGACATACATGTGTGATAACAACATAGTGGACCGATAGGGCCGTCATATGACTCTCAATAAACTCATAAGAAACATGCATGTATCAACTATTCTGAAAGACTCATCTGTGAAAATACTGAACATCAAAGATGTATGAGTCGGTAAGGCTAGCATAACCAACTGTGATGACCTATGAAATCTCAAGTCTGGACATCATCTGACTGCACATAATTGTCTACAAGCCTCTACTGAAAAACATAACACAACGTGGCTGAGGCAAGGCCCCGCCATACCCATACATATGTGCGTACATATCTATATATACATAAGACCATGTTGACTCCTGGCATCTCCAGAACAAATGGAGTGCACCAACTTCATCCGCTGAGCTGACATCCTAATAGATGGATCACCAACCCGTATACAGACACACGGGCATGAAACGTCCCCAGCAATGGGGAGTCGGCACGAATAATGTACTGAGTATGTAAGGCATGAAAATAGCATATACGCAAGAATCATGAAAGGAATCTATTACATGAGAGTCAATCTGTAAATCTGAATGTATCTGTATAAATGTATATCTGAAGTGGCTGTATAACTGAAAGTGCCTCTGAGGGCGTATGATATGCATGCTTCCTTTCAAAAATCATATACATATAAAATAACTATTAGTCTTTGAGGAACGTACAGCCCGATCCATAAATGTCACTGTTGCGGAACGTGCAGCCCGATCCATATATCATACCATCCCGCGTCCGAGGTATCATCATAATCTGCCCACTGCAGTGGTGTGCACATCTACGTGCCTGCCCGACCGACTATAGCGCGGTGCGGTGTGAGAAAATAGCTGTACACACACACACACACACATATATATATATGCATGAAGGACTTATAAAGATAACATCTGAGTCTTTCGGAGTGGCGTGGAGTCGGTAACCTCCGATTATCACTATGTATCTAATATCATCGACATCTCTTACCTCTACTGGATCAATGATCATGAGGTCAATTCAAAGAATCGTAAGCATGAAACAATATCATTATCAAGAGTCCAAAGAAACATAAGCTTTCTAGCTTTCTAAGAATGGAATCGTTATGGATAACGCTCGTTTGTTCATTCGTTCGTTCTCATGTGATTCATGCCAAAAAGAATAAAGGGATAGCCTTAACATACCTGGATAATCTCCTTCTCAATCCACAACAAAGCTTAACATAATCCTGTTGCGTCTACAACAAGTGAAATGATATCGTCATCAACAAACAGTGTCGCAACTCTCATACTTTGTTAATCTTATAACCTACGGAAAATCGGGCAGCACCTCCCCTGTTTATACTACATCCCAAAGACCACTAAGGGTCATCAAACAGCCCAACAACAACAATACAATTCAATATAAGCTTTCCGATTACTTCAACAACCATATTGAGTGGCAAGCTCGACTTACGATTACAAAATATAATTTGAATCCCATTTATTTTCCATGAATCAGTCTACAAAATCTATAACATCATACTTATGCTTACCATATTATTTTCAGCCCAAACCATCATAAAAACAACCTTCAAAATAGCCCACACACCTAACACTTCAATCTTCACTTTCAATCCCTAGTTTTTCATGTTTCTTGTAACAATCCATTTGATAAACATGTATAAATGAATAACAACAGAAACCATATCATAATCATGTTATATTCCATAATTTTCAGCCATCACAAATCATATTTATCACCTCAAAATAGCCCAACGAAACAGTAGCCATATCTTAGGCTATTTAAATGCTATCTTGTAGTATTTTGCTATAAACAATCTCACCAACATGGAATTAAGCTTAAGCACAACCAAAGGGATGTTAAAATTACCTTATACAGTAAATACCATTTGAAATCTGCTGCTGATTCAACTTCTAATCACCCTTAAACACAACACAACCCTATAGAGGTGTTCTTCCTCACCAAGGTTAACTTTTGAGGTTGAATTTGGATATAATCACTTGGATTTGTTCTTGGACCTTCATGAATCTGTTGAGGGTTTGAGGGGTGTGGATATGAAGTTTGGTCTTCAAATGATCAAAAATGATCCTTAGAGCTCTTTTAAAACGTCATAAGGTCGGCCACCGCCTCAAGTGGGGCCCCAAACTAGCTGCCTGCGCAGTCTCGTGAAAACGTGAATATCTCTCTATTCCGACATCGTATGGACGAACTGTTTAATGTGTTGGAAACTAAACTCGTAGAACTTCAGTTTGATAGGTGGATCACCCCGTAAATCAAAGTATATTGGGAGAAAAGCTTAGTGACATTAGACCCAAATTTCAGCAAAATTTATGAACGTAACTTGCGATACTTTTCGCCAACTTTTATTTTGCAACTTGCTTGACTTCAAAACTTAAGATACGAATGTTATATGATTCAAGTACCTCAAAACAAGACCTCCTTAGTATATTAAGCACTCCTAGTTTGAACCCGAAGTGCGGGTTATAACATTCTCAAACTTGCCGACTTTCGACGAAACTTATTCTTTCCGATTCATTTGGCGTCCAACCTTCCCAACACTTACTAAACATGATTATAAACTCTCATATACATAGGATGATCATGTAGAATCTCTTATGACCTCAACGAAAATTTTCCTTTCTCAATTTACGTCGATTAACTCACGACGAAACTCAACGTATAAAAGTACGGGGTGTAACACTGGTGATCCCCTAGGGAAGGTTTTAAGCACCCTAGTATTAAGATCCGTAGAATACGGTTGACCTACGAGCTTCAATGTGTGATTTATTATGATTATTTGCCAAGGTGTTTATTTTACTGCTAAACTGTCATGCTAGTCATAAATTCAAAATTTCGACAAAAAGTCCTCTTGGAAAAGGGAGTTTTGGTTTCAAAAATTCATATAAGTGTTCAACTCACTTTATTGCCGGACCAAGACACACTTGGAATTTCTCCCAACTAGAGTCACTACTATTTTGGTCCAAATAATATGAGTTTAGTACTTATAGATTTTTATTATATATATAAAAATATGGAGTATATCTCCTTTTTTTTGATAAGTGTGTGTGTATATATATATATATATATATATATATATAGAAATTTGAAAGTTTTTATTTAGCTCATTTTATTAATTGAAGCTCATACAATGTCAACTCATATTCATCCAAAGCCATCTTATTCTTGAATTTGGCCCAAGTATAATTCTCTTTGTTTTTGTCCCCTTAAGTTTTGGGCTTTTGGCCCGAAAGCCTTTCTTTCCTTTCCCAGAAGGAATAATTACTTGAAGTAGCTTCTTATAAGACCTATTTATTTATAATAACTACCCTTTTAGTTATTTATATTTAGTAACTAATTTACTTTTCTAATTTACCATCCATAGCTATATCAGTAACTATGCACATACATGGTTAAACAAATCCCTTAATAATAAGCATTGACTATTATTAAAATTGGTTCCATAATTTTAGCTTCCCTTTTCTTCTTCAACCATGATTCTCTTTCTCTCTTCCCTTTCCTTCTTCAACCACATTCCATTTCCTTCTTCCACTAAATCCTAAACCCTAACTTCTTCTCAATAGCCGCTATCATTGTTAACTTCTTCTTCTCCACTAAAACCTAAACCCTTAATTATTTTTGTTTTCATTAATTAATATGTATGTAATTTGTGTATTTGAACCAGTGATGCATATGTTTGCATGTTTTTGTGTATTTGAACTAGTGATTAACTATTTAGCGAATACACATACATTCAATTTTGTATATGAATGTTTTATGTACTGATGTATTCGAAACAGTGACATATTTTGTTGTATGTATTTGTGTATTTGAAATAATGATCAACTACGAATAAAGTACGATCGTTTAAATTTGTTTATGAATGTTTCTATGTATTTGTGTATGTGAACCAGTGATGCATATGTTTGCACGTTTTTGTGTATTTGAACCAATGAGTGACGTATTTTGTTTGTATGTATTTGAAATAGTGATGAATAAGCGAATCAAATACAATCATCTAAATTCATTTATGAATGTTTGAATGTATTTGTGTATTTGAATTTTTCAATAAAAACTTAAATACAATTGTTTTTTAAGTGTTTTGAAGTTACAAATCATGTATTTTTTCGAATTACCGGCTTGAATGATCGTAGCCTTCGTTTTTGTGTTTCCTTCTATTATTAATGTTTTTGAATTTGGAATTTATTTACAAAAAGAAGGGAAGAGAGAAGGAAAATCATGGTTGGTGAAAGAAATGGAAGCTAAAGTTATGGAACAAAATTTACCTTACCAAAAGAAGGGAAGAGAGAAAGATATTAAAAAAAGATATTATTATGTCTATTAATAAACACCGCTGTTAATGCCTAATTTTAAGGGATCTGGTTATTGTTCACAGATTAGTTATGTATTTGAAGACCTTCAAATACACGCGTTCAAATACATAAACTAATGAAATGGTAGCTACATATCGTAATATTGAAAAGGGTAGCTACTAATGGTAAGAACCTATAATAAGGTAGTTATTTCTGTAAGTTTACCTTCCTAGAATCACTACAAAACAAAAGTTACTAGTTTCTTTTAAGTTATCCAGAATCTGAAGTTGTTTCTAACCATACTTCCAAATTGTTCTAGTTTCACAAATAAGTCTCAAATCAGTTTTTTACAGCCCATTTTAATCCAACTTAATACCGAGAGCCCAAAGAGTAAAATCAGTTATAATTTTTGAGAATAAATTCATACATGGGCCGAACGCCCAAAAGCTAATTTTTCTTCATATTACTTGTCTATCCAGAATTTCGCAAAGGGGATAAGCCCAAAATCCATAACTTCAATTTCAAATCCAAACAGTCCATGTTTGTCAAAAGACCGGTTTTAAAACTTAAGTGAATACCAATTTCATGCTTGTGTTTAAGGATCAGCCAATTTTGGAAAAAATTCGTTTGAGGCGACTTACCTATAATACTAAACGTTTTCCTAAGTTCTACATTCATAAGGGGTTCCAATATTTCACATATTTGTTTACAATACACACACACACACGCACGTATATATATATATATATATATATATATATATATATATATGAAGGAGAAAGAAAGAGAATTTCGGTGGGCCTACCCAAGCCCACCAGCATCTATTTTCACCCATGGATGGGCCTTCCATGATATTATCTTCCCTTTCTCTTATTTTTCGAACTCGATCAAAGAGAATGGTTGGGCCTTAGGCCCAACAGGCTTGTGCAAGTAAGAGTCAACTTGAGTTGTAATCCCATGCAACACAAAAGGGGAAAAAGAAGCTAATGGTTAGAGAGTATCTAGGCCTTAACAACTAAATAAATAAGAATACTAAGAGGGTAACTATAAAAAAAAACTCAAACATGTTTCAAATGTATTTCTATACTTAATGGACTGATTAGATAAGAAATAAAAGTGTAACAAGCCCAAATACAACTTGGTCAAGATGATTAAGAGGGCAGGCCCAAAACATGAAAACATAAAGCCCAAATGCAACAAACAAAATAAAGGTAAGCCCAAGTAAATTTTCAGTGCATAACTATCAATTCTGAAACTAACATAGGGGTTATACCACACTTATACTAAATATACAAGTTCCCATATACCAAAAACATATAGAAACTGTGTATACCAATATACCTTAGGTATATTCCTTGCATATTCAATTAGGAGCACCACACTTAAAATCAGGGAAAGGGTTTATCATCATTCTCCATTCGGTATATCCAGTTTTTATACAAATGCCCAGGTAAAAAAAAGTTAAGAATTTACAGAGAAGAGAAATGCAGTTAACCACTCAATTATAGTCACAAACATCAGCCAGGGCCCTTTTAACATGATAAAATTTCTAAATCTTTAAAATAGATAACTGTGTATACTAGATGATCTATTCCTTGTAATATACAGTTATATACTAATGTTAAGCCAGCTGTTTAGAATAATGTGAAAGAAATCTAACTTAGATCAAATTCAAATGGTGTACTATATTGATGTCACGCCCCAAATCTGGAGTGGCGTGACCGGCACTCGATGACAAAACAAGGCCCGAGCGAACCACTCTAAATCTGAAACTCTGGGGGAGTAACCCCCACCTTAAACTGATAAGGCTTACCTGCACACAGACAATACCAACAAGCCGACGAGGCCGCAATCTGGATATATATATATATATATATATATATATAAATACTGACTATCCGTCTGAACTGGGCACACACACCTCTAAAATATATATATACAACTGAGCAAGCCGATGAGGCTGCTATGATCGTACAAAGCCAACAGTATCCAAACAGACATATACAAGCCGACAAGGCTATCACACAGACACACTATATACAGGACTCGTCTACAAGCCTCTAGGGAAAGTATGACTGTACCATGGTCGGGACAGGGCCCCGCCCATACAATCTGTAATAAAAAAGGAAGAGACTCCAAAGACCTTGCAGTTCCGAACAAAAAGAGAGCTCATCAATCGGTACCGATATCGATCCCCGCCTATAGGGGAGGTCTATCAACTGCCGATCCGTACCGCAGCATGAATGCGACGCGCCCCCGGCAAAAGGGTCGTTAGTACGAAACAATGTACCGAGTATGTAAGGCAAATGATAACTGAAACTGAACTGAAAGCAATACAATCTAGAGGCCAAAGAATTCCCAGAATGTCCCTCTGATCTGTCTCAAATGAAATACAATACAATAGTATCATATATCTCACTGACCAAGTGGTCAGGCAAATGTAAAATCTCACTGACCCGTCGGCCAGGCAAAATAATAATGTCTCACTGACCAAGTGGTCAGGCAAATGTAAAATCTCACTGACCCGTCGGCCAGGTAAAATAAGAATGTCTCACTGACCAAGTGGCCAGGCTAAATAAAATATCTCACTGACCCGTAGGCCAGGCAAAATAATAATGTCTCACTGACCAAGTGGCCAGGCTAAATAAAATGTCTCACTGACCCGTAGGCCAGGCAAAATAATAATGTCTTACTGACCAAGTGGCCACACTAAGGAAAAATATTTGTATGTCCTGCATGTGCTAAAAATACCAGTACGGTAACGTGCCTCTTCTATCTCTCTATGAGCTCATGGACCTAGGGAGGGGATATGGCCCCTCAGAAAGATTAACATAACACTCAGAAGCTACGCAACAATATGATAAGCTCTACTTTGATAAATCTCTAGTCACAAGGTTCACTACTCTCTTACCATATATGGAATCATGCTAAGAAATGAAGGAACAGACTTAACATAACTGAAGCTTACTTCTCGACTTTCCAACCTACTTCCTGTCTTGTAATCTACATAAGATCATTCGTAGTCTCGTTATTTACATATAAAATCATTCATACTATTGTTAGGCTTATCGTCATATGCTTGTCTTAAGCCTTCAAATTAAATCCTCTTAGAACCAGCCGAAATTCGGGCAGTATCTCCTCTGTTTATATCCCTAGCCCGAAATCACAATACTAACAAAACAACAACAATAGCCACACTAATATCAACCACATCATCATCAATACCAATATACTCAATAAAACATCCCACACAATGTTTACCCGATTTCTCAACCAACTAATTCATTATACGACTTTTTAATAGCTCTATCTTCATAAGTAAACCTAAATCAATGTCAATAAGGAGAGATTCGTACCTTGTTCTTACTAGAACAACAATATCTTCAATATTTACTTTGAATCCAAGCCAAAATCCAACGCAAAACGATACTATAGTCACTGCTATACGTCACTCGAGCCTTGATTAATACTCCGCCACTCGAAATCACTCTAATCCTTCAATTTTATGACACACACACACACACTTCTATATGTTGCTGATCTTTTGAGGAAATATTTTGGGTGAAAAATGAGGGTTTTGACCCTTATATTGAGTGTTGAAGTCGGTTCCCATTGCTCTACGCGTTCGCGCCACCTCGTGCGTGTTCGCGCCAGGGTAAATTCCTGCTCTGGCAGTCTGTCTTGAAATGCTCATAACATTTGATTCTGATCTCGAATGACGCACGGTTTGTTGCGTTGGAAACTAAACTTCCTGAACTTCAATTTAGGCTTTTGTTTCACTTCAAAACTCCTAATATACTAGGAGATATTCCTTTCTCAAGTTAGACTAAAATTATTGTACGAAACCTTACCCATCCTTTCTCCAAAGTTCCAACAAACTTAATTTCCTTAATTCACTTGTTCTCCAATCCTTCCATGACTTATTACATGAACTTAAACCGTCATAACCATAAGATAGGTGCATATAATCTCATATATCCTAGAAAATAACTCCAGTGTCTACAATTGAATAATTAACACCTAACGAATCTCAACGTACAAAACTACGAGGTGTAACATTCCTCCCCCCTTAGAAACATTCATCCTCGAATGTTAAACTCTTAGGAATTCTACAAAAATTTCGCAGAGTTTCCCCTGTAATTGTACCACTACCATCCTGTCACAACAACCCAAAATATACAGTTCCTCACAGGGCTACAATAACAACCACAATAACAGCCTCACACGACTAAGGAACTATAAAAGGAAAGCATCACGCACCTGAAAACAATGATGTCCCTGTCTGAACTTCTTCTGGGAGTGGAACCAAATGTGAGTACCTGGACTTCATGTCTTCCTCAACTTCCCAAGTCATTTCTTCCCTATTATTGTTTCTCCATAGAACTTTAACTGAGGCTACATCTTTAGTTCTCAGCCTCCAAACTTGTCTATCCAGGATTGCAATGGGATCTTCTTCGTAGGATAATTGTTCAGTGATCTGGACATCATTCACAGGTATAACTCTAGAAGGATCTCCAACACACTTATGAAGCATTGACACATGAAAGACTGGGTGAACTGTCTCCAATTCTGAGGGTAGATCTAACTCATAGGCTACTTGGCCCACTCTGCGTACAATCTTGTAGGATCCAATGTATCGAGGGCTAAGCTTACCCTTCTTACCAAATCTCATAACGCCTTTCATCGGTGACACCTTCAGGAATACCCAATCATTAACTTGGAACTCCAAGTCTCGTCGGCGATTATCCGCATAAGACTTCTGTCGACTTTGGGCTATTAATAATCGATCCTGAATAAGCTTAACTTTCTCCACCGCTTGCTGGATTAAATCTGGCCCTACTAATTTCGTCTCTCCCACTTCAAACCATCCAATTGGTGATCTACACTTTCGCCCATATAAAGCTTCATACGGGGCCATCTGAATACTGGAGTGGTAACTATTGTTGTATGCAAACTCAATAAGCGGCAAATAATCATCCCAATTACCTCCAAAATCTAGCACACATGCCCGTAACATATCTTCAAGGGTCTGAATGGTACGCTCAGCCTGTCCATCTGTCTGGGGGTGAAATGCTGTGCTACGATTCACCTGAGTCCCCAAACCCTCCTGAAAAGATCTCCAAAAGTTAGCCGCAAACTGCACACCCCTGTCGGAGATAATGGATATAGGAACACCATGAACTCGGACTATCTCCTTAATATAAAGCTTTGCATAATCCTCGGCCGAGTAAGTAGTCCTGATAGGCAGAAAATGTGCTGATTTTGTCAGTCTATTAATAATTACCCATATAGAATCAAACCTACGCTGAGACCGAGGTAAGCCTGAAATGAAATCCATATTAACTACTTCCCACTTTCAAGTCGGAATCTCCATAGCCTGCAATAATTCGCCGAGCTTCTGATGTTCAATCTTTACCTATTGACAATTAGGACACTGGGCTACGAACTCTGCTATATCCTTCATCATTCCATTCCACCAATAAACCTCTTTGATCTCGCGGTACATTTTTATTGACCCTGGATGTATAGAATAGCGGGAGCAATGAGCCTCTGCCATAATCTTTTGACGTAACCCTGCAACATCGGGAACACACAACCTACCTCGATACCTGAGGACTCTATCTCCAGTAATCTCGAATGGTGATTTCTTCTTTTGCGGAGCTGCATCCTTGTAATGAGTCAATGAAGAGTCTTCATACTAACACCTTTTCACCTCGGCTACTAAGGATGATGTTGTTGTAGTCTGAGTAGTAACTACTGCATCTCCTAAATCTATCACTCTGACCCCCAAATTGGCTAACTGAAGAAGCGCATACGAGCCAACTCCTTTTCTAGCCCACATGGTATGCTAAACTACCCTATGGATTTGCGGCGAGGCATACGCTACCACATTCGCCTTCCCCGGGTGGTACAAAATATCAATATCATAATCTTTCAGCAATTGCCGTAAGTTTAGCTCCTTCTGCTTGAAGATGTACTGAAGACTCTTATGATTTGTATAGATGTCAAGATGAATGCCATATAAGTAATGTCTCCAGATTTTAAGTCCATGAATCACGACTGCTAACTCTAGGTCGTGAGTTGGGTAGTTCTTTTCGTGCTTCCTGAGCTGTCTAGAAGCGTAAGAAATCACCTTGCAGTGCTGCATTAATACTGTTACACCTCGAAAATTTTTATGTTGTTGTGTGGTAAATAGACTAACGTAGGGTAAGATGTATATAATGTCCCTAAAAGTATGAAGGGGTACTTAGCGATTTTAATTAAGATTCCAAAGGCATTTGAGGCAAGTGAGAAGTTTGTTGAGGAAGGCAAAGTATAAGTCGTGTTTGGAAGGGTTTTACGAAGTACCGAGCTAAAGTCGATTTAATAATGTCTTAAGGAAGAGCTATAATGCTCCTTAGACTGTTAATGAAGTGTTAAACAAGTGTTAAGAAGGTTCCATAAGGATTGGAAGTTAAACGAAACAACGGGAGCAATTTCAGAAATTTTGAGTTATACGGCCACTTATACGGCCCGTATAACCTGTCCAGAGAAGGGTCTTTCACTAGAGGTATTATACGACCACTTATACGGACCGTATAAGGGTCCGTATAATCCTCGTCGAGCAGCTTTTAATTTTTATAAAAAGAGACCCCCAAGTCCTCATTTTTCATTTCATTCATTCTCCACACCTCAAGAAACCTCTAGAATATTTCACACACTTCATTAACATAAATTCAAGGGAAATCAAGGATCAAATACCAAAAACTAGTTGAATCAAGTGCAAGAATGCTAACTAGGGTTGATGAAAGCTAGAAATCTCTTTGGAATTGAAGTTAGGGTTTTCTCCAAGTGAAACATTTCCATCCAAAATCCATTCCTACACAATAAAAGGTGAGTTTTATATTCATTTCATGCTATTAAGAGTATTGAATGGTTGAAAGACTTGGATTATGGAAGAAAGTAGAAAATGGAGTACAAATATGGAAATAATGGTATCTTGAGTAGTAAGTTCAATTAAGTTATGGTTCTTTGTATGGAATGAGTATAATCTGGTTATGAATGATGTTAAGGATGTTGAAGAAGCATTATAGATGAATGAATGCAACGTTGGGTGATAACTATGGTTATGGATGACCTTGAGAGGGAATTCTGAGAATTGAATAATGTCTAGCTTAACAAAATTTATTGGTTATGATATTATGGATGTTGTTATTGATGTTTGGGAGCTGTTATATTATATGGAGAACGTTGTAGAAACAAAGGAAGTGCTGCCCAATTTTTATTAGCCCTTAGTTGCCTTAGTTTAGCTTCAAGTATGTTTCCAGTTATCTAATTTTAGGACGAATTCTCTTGAATGTAGAATTGTGAGTATTGGAAGGGAGCACTTAGTCGGTAAAGTTAGAGTGATGCAAAGGTATGTGAGGCTAGTCCCTTTTTTTTTCTAAGGCATTATTCCGATAATATGACTTCCTTTATCTTTCCATGACTTTCTCATATTCCGGAAATTATAAGTCTATGATTATTAAGAGCTACTCAAAAGATAATGATAAGAGACGTGTTATGAATGTGTTAATTATGACGATGAATCTAAATCTAGAGACCCTAAAGCTCATGATGTGATATTCTTATGAAGCTAATGATCCTTATATGATTCTTTGATGTTGTTCATTGTTGTTAGACTCACCTTATGATGCTAGTTCCTTCAAGGTGAGACATGATGATCATGACTACTCTATAATGGAATCGGGGGTTCTCGACCTTACGTCACCCCGATAGAGTTATAGCTTTTACTTGAGTTCTTATGCATGCTTCATGATAAGTATATAATGATGAGATTACACCGTGCCTACATGGCCGGGCGTGCACCGCGGGGCGCGCGGGCGGTATATACACCATGTCTAAATGGCATGGGCGTACACCACTAATGGGGGGCAGGAGATGTTTACCCCGGACGCGGGAGGCCTGGACGGGGGCTAATGATGATCACACCGTACCTATATGGTCGGGCAACTTATATATATATACTTACACGGTATGATGTTGTTTATGATGTAAGTTAGCATGTATGATTCTGTCTTAAGAGGCTTTCAGTTGCAAGTTGCTTCCTTACTTTATGTTTCCTTATCTCTTCGACATGTTATTATTGTTCATGCCTTACATACTCAGTACATTATTTGTACTGACGTCCTTTCTTTTTGGACACTGTGTCCATACCCACAGTGCAGCGGGAGGCGGCCCCGCATTCTTGTGAGCTACTCAAAATAGCGGTTAGTGAGCACTCCACTACTTCGGAGGTGCCATTTGTTGATACATTCTTTAGTGTACATATTTGGGCATGACGGGGTCCTGTCCCATCCTTATATATCAGTACTCTAGTAGAGGCTCGTAGATACGTATGTGTGGGTAGTAGTTATCTCATGAGTACATCGTTGTATATTTTGCATATCATTTTTGCAACCGTGAGGGCTTATGTGTGTGTATATATATATATATATATATATATATATATATATATATATATATATATATATATATATATATATATATATATATATATACACACACACAAATATGTATTGCCTTGGAGATTATGTGTGTTCAGGTTGGGTATGATAATTAGCATAATGAGTGGTGCTCAGTAGTCAGCTCTGGGTACCCGTCATGGCCGATAGTCGGGTTGTGAAAAATACGCAACCCAATCCGACCCCCGAAGCGTCACAATAGACAGCATAACCCTCGGATCCTCTCGGAAGCTCTCTAGAACCGGTGTCAAGTCAACCTATCCTTCAATTCCTTAAAAACTCCGCTTGCAAGCATCCGTCAATCGGAACTTGGTCGCTTCGAGTCAACTTGGGTCAATGGGGCGAAAGAAGCAGAAGCCCTCTACAAATCTTCTGTAATACCCTGCTAAACCCAGAAAACTACGAACCTCTGTCGGCATCGTGGGTCTAGGCTAAGTCTTCACCGCCTCTATCTTCTGAGTATCCACTTTGATGACCTCATCTGAAACAACATGCCCTAGGAAAGCCATAGAGTTTAGCCAGAATTCACATTTGGAGATTTTCGCATACAACTTCTGGTCCTGAAGGACTCTGAGTACCGCACGCAAATGATCTGCATGCTCAGCCTCTGATCGAGAATAAACCAGAATATCGTCAATAAATACTATCACGAATAGATCTAAGAAGGGTCTGAATATGCTATTCATTAATTCCATGAACACTGCTGGCGCGTTAGTCAACCCGAAAGACATAACAAGTAACTCGAAATGACCATATCTAGTCCTAAATGCTGTCTTCGGAATATCCTTCCCCCTGATCCTGACCTGGTGATAACCTGACCTCAAGTCTATCTTCGAGAAATATCTAGCACCCTGCAGTTGATCAAACAAATCATCTATCCTCGGAAGTGGATACTTATTCTTAATCGTCACCTTATTCAACTGCCTATAGTCGATACACATTCGTAGCGAACCATCCTTCTTTCTCACGAACAATACTGGGGCTCCCCACGGTGACGTACTAGGTCTGATAAAGCCCTCCTCTAGTAGATCCTTCAACTGTTCCTTCAACTCAGCAGGGGCCATCCTATAAGGAGGGATGGATATCGGCTGAGTATCCGGTAGTACATCTATAGCGAAGTCAATTTCTCGCTCTGGTGGGAGACCTGGAAGCTCGTCTGGGAACACATCTGGGAACTCATTAACTACAGGAATGGACTGAAGAGTTAGCGGTTCTGCTTCTGCATTCTGAACTCGAACTATATGATAGATACAACCCTTCGAAATCATCTTCTTCGCCTTGAGATAGGAAATAAACCTACCTCTCGGCGAAGCCGTATTACCTTTCCATTCCAGAACTGGTTCCCCTGGGAAGTGGAACGTGATCGTCTTCATCCAACACCCCACATTAGCATAAACAGAAGCTAACCAATCCATCCCTATAATGACGTCAAAGTCGACCATCTGTAATTCTATAAGATCTGGTATGGTCTGACGACCACAAACAACTACAGAGCAACCACGATAAATCTTCCTAGCAATAACAGGTTCACCAACAGGTGTAGACACAGAAAATGGCTCACTCAACAATTCTGGTGCTATACCGAATTTCCCCGCAATAAGTGGAGTGACATAGGACAAATTGGACCCTAGATCTATCAACGCGTAAACGCTATATAAACAGACTGTCAATGTACCGTCACTCACAACGGCTGGTGAGGACTCCAAGTCCTGACGACTAGCCAAAGCATAGATGCGGTTCTGAGCACCGCCTACACCAAAAGCTCCATCCTTACCTCTGCCTCTACCTGCTGAAGACTGAGACCCGCGCCTAGAAGGACGCACCGTGCGATGACCTCGGCGATAGAACCCTGTCGGCTGCACCATACCCGATGGGTCTCCTCCTGCAGGCGTCCTTCATGAAATGATCTAGGCTGCCATAATTATAACAAGCCCTCGACCCATACTGACATCGCCTATAGTGTGCTCTACCACAATTACCACACTGCTGTGGTAGTGATCTAGGAAAAGTTTTATGGTGGGTGAGGCACAAATATGACTTGGCATGTGAGGCAATTATTTTTTGAAAAAGTAGTGTGTGGGCCCCATTTCTATTACCCATCCTTCTTCTTGGTGCTGTTTGTTTCTCCTTCGCCTCTCTCCTGAAACCAGGGCACCCTTTGCTTTTGACAAGTGTTTTGTGGGTACCTTGTCAGCACACTCTCTCTCTCAGCTTCATTTCTTCAAATTCTCCAATCCTCTTCTGTATTTTATATCCACTTCTCTTTTCATAGTCTTGCTTTTCTTTTATCAAAATCAAATAGACGCAAATGGATTAATATTAATCCAGATTTTTTTCTGTGTTTCCTAAAAATTTCTAAAAGACGGATAAATTTTTATAAATAGTTATATAATTATAACTTTTTTGATGGATTATCTATCACCTATCGAAAGGTTAAAAAATTGGGTCAAGTTGGTCCTCTGTTAATTGGATCCGTACTTGCTAGATTAAAAATAAAATAAAAAGTTAAAATGTAGAGTGAAAATTTATCACTAATTGGAAGGTTGGGTTTTCGAGCAATTGTGACTTTCTTGTGGTAAGGTGAAATTTTTTGTGATTTTCTTGTTTGTAAAATATAGTTATGTGACTTTAATTTGGTGAAGACTATCTTAGTTACTATTTGGACAGTCAAAGATATTTTCTTTGACGATAATTTTTTCAAATACTTTCTAAATATTTTCGATAATTTTTTTAAATACTTTCTAAATATTTTGAATTGTTAACTATTGTGACTTATAATATTTTTTATGTAGTTTCTAAATATGTAATTTTTATTTCAAAAAAATTAAAGATTTTACGTCTGAATTTACAACGATTATTAGTTAGTTTGGCCCTCATAATTTGAATCAAGACAACCCTCATAATTTGAATCAAGACAATCTTTTCGAGACGGAGGGAGTAGTTTTATCGTCGCATTGGTGTCTTTCCGGTGATTATCGCAAATATAAATTTTGTGTAAGTTTCTTATTCAAGATTTATCTTTTTGAGGTCCTTTGGGGTTTGATTTAATTGTTTGAAATGTGAAATGAAAACTTTCACATATTTAAATTTTTGTTCTGGGGTACAATGATTTCTTTTTCCTTGTTGTTTTGGTTGAGGAGTACATGGATTAATGGCAAAAGAAAGAGCCAACCATATGAATTTGTGAAAGGACAAGAGTATATGAATAAAGAAAGGTAGATGAATAAATAATAATGATATCGATCCATTTGTTTGATAGGACTATAAGAAAGAGCGTGAAAATTTAAGAAAAGAGAGAAATAATTGATACTTCCTCTGGATAAAAAAAAATGTCCACTTAGCCTTTTTTTCTTAGATAAAAAAAAGTAACTTATTAAATCAAGAAATAATTTACTTTATCTTTTCAGATTTATCCCTATTAAGTGTTATGTGATCAAATCCCAACGTCTATTTAATTAGGAGTAATTTAGTCAATTTATATATATTTTTTCTTGGAGTAAGTAGTTTCTTAAGGGATGTGTAAATAGCTAAGTGAACTCTTTTTTTAATCCGGAAGGAGTATAAAATAGCGAAGAGGCGTTGCACAAAAGAAAGGAAAAAACCAAGTAGTGAACTGCAAATAGAGAAGAATGGAATATGAGTCTTTGATTGCTTGGAAAGTGGGATCTACATCAGTCCATTTGTCAATCAAGCAAATGCCTCACACAAGTATGACTTGGCATTCCTCACACATAGTAAAATTTTTCGTGATCTAGCCTGTCCCGAACCCCTCTGCTGCTGTGACCCGGACGTATGGGAACTCTCACCTGGTCCAGATGGAATATAATACCCTGATTTGTATTCCTGAGACTGAGCTGATGATGGCCTAAATGGCCTACCCTGGTACTGGGGTCTGAAACTCCCCCTTCTATCATCCTGCAGACCAGTAGTCCTAGCCCTCTTATGATGCTCCCTCTCTATCCTCTCAGTCACATGATGCTCCCTCTCTATCCTCTCAGTCACCTACCGCTGACGTCTACGATCCTCGCAGTTCTGTGTGAATGCCTGGATACGAGCAAGGTCCATATTATCACTCACCGCCGCAATGGTACAAGCCTCAACATAATCGGGGTGCAAACCTGCTATGAACCTGTGAATCCTGGCCCTCGATGAATCAAAGAAGGATGGAGCATATCTGGCCAAGGAATCAAATCGGAGGCAATAATCACGAACGCTAGAACTACCTTGCTGGATAGTCAAGAACTGATCTACCCTCGCCTCTCGTATCTCCAATGATAAATAATAATCAAGAAAGGCCTCTTAAAACTCAGACCAACGTGCTGGAGGTGCCTCAGGACCTCTGGCATGCTCCTACCTCTCATACCATAAGACCGCTATATCACGAAGCCTAAAAGCCGCTAACTCGTCGCCCTCGCCGGGCAAGACATGACCCTGAAAATACGGTAAAGCTTATCGATGAAGTTTTGCGAATCCTCATCCCGCTTAACCCCTGAGTGCTCTGGGGGGGTCAAGTGCTAAGAACTCCCGAACCCTCGAACTGTTGGAACCATCAGTGGTCACTGTTCCAAAGAGGCTGCTCACTGCCTCTCTGTATTGCCACAAGCTGAGTCAATAAGTGCATCGCTCACCTAAGATCCTGGTCCATCGGTGCGGGAGGGGGTACTGGAGGTACTGCCTCCCTCGGGATCTCCTCGAGTGGTGGAGTCGTCGATGATGGCTGGGATAGGGTCTCACCTCGGCCCTCGTACAGTGGGAATCGGCCCGTTCGGTGTGCCCCATCGTTCCCCTCACCACCCGTATCACCTCTCCGGCTAGCTACAACCTTCCTAGTCACTGGCATAGCTGTGTACAAATATGGAAGCGTAAGTTTAACTCAAATCTCCTATGACTTGACTCTACAACACGATTTAGATCTGAAAGAAAGGTAATCAATTCCTAAATGCACTGTAGCTTTCTGTTTATATGATGTGGTGCACAACACATCTATAAACAAGACTCTACTAGACACGGCTTGTAGACTTCCTACGATAGATCTGCTCTGATACCAAATTTGTCACGCCCAAAATCAGGACTGGCGTGACCGGCACTGGATGGCAAACTAGGCCCGAGCGAACCATTCTAAATTTGAAACTCTGGGGGAGAAACCCCCACCTTAAACCGATAAGGACTACCTGCACACAGACAATACCAACAAGCCGGCGAGGCCGCAATCTGGATATGTATATAAATACTGACTATTTCGTCTAAACTGGGCACACACACCCAATATATATATATATATATATATATATATATATATATATATATATATATATATATATATATATATATATATATATATATATATATATAAATACTGACTATCTCGTCTAAACTGGGCACACACACCCCCAATATATATATATATATATACAGCTGAGCAAGCCGTCGAGGCTGCTATGATCGTACAAAGCCAACAGTATCCCAACAGACATATACAAGCCGACAAGGCTATCACACAGACACACTATATACAGGACTCGTCTACAAGCCTCTAGGGAAAGTATGACTATACCATGGTCGGGACAGGGCCCCGGCCCGCCCATACAATCTGTAATCAAAAGAGAGGAGAGACTCCAAAGACCTGGCAACTCCGAACAAAAAGGGAGCTCACCAATCAGCTGATATCAGATCCTGCCTATAGGGGAGGTCTATCAATCTGTCGATCTGTACCTGCAGGCATGAATGCAGCGCCCCCGGCAAAAGGGTCGTTAGTACGAAACAATGTACCGAGTATGTAAGGCAAATGATAACTGAAACTGAACTGAAAGCAATACAATCTAGAGGCCAAAGAATTCCCAGAATGTCCCTCTCGACCGTCTCAAATGAAATACAATACAATAGTATCATATATCTCACTGACCAAGTGGTCAGGCAAATGTAAAATCTCACTGACCCGTCGGCCAGGCAAAATAATAATGTCTTACTGACCAAGTGGTCAGGCAAATGTAAAATCTCACCGACCCGTCTACTGTGTAAAATAATAATGTCCCACCGACCATGTGGCCAAAGTTAAATAAAAATGTCTCACCAATTCGTAGGCTAGGCATATCTGTCTCACTGACCAAGTGGCTAGGCTAAGGAAAAATATTTGTATGTCCTGCATGTGCTGAAAAATACCAGTACTGTAACGTGCCTCTTTTGTCTCTCTATGAGCTCATGGACATAGGGAAGGGATATGGCCCCTCAGAAAGATTAACATAACACTCGGAAGCTACGCAACAATATGATAAGCTCTACTTTGATAAATCTCTAGTCACAAGGTTCACTACTCTCTTACCATATATGGAATCATGCTAAGAAATGAAGGAACAGACTTAACATAACTAAAGCTTACTTCTCGACTTTTCAACCTACTTCCTGTCTTGTAATCTACATAAGATCATTCTTAGTCTCGTTATCTACATATAAAACCATTCATACTATTGTTAGGCTTATCGTCATGTGCTTGTCTTAAGCCTTCAAATTAAATCCTTTTAGAACCTGCCGAAATTTGGGCAGTATCTCCTCTGTTTATATCCCTAGCCCGAAATCACAATACCAACAAAACAACAACAATAGCCACACTAATATCAACCACATCATCATCAATACCAATATACTCAATAAAACATCCCACACGATGTTTACCCAATTTCTCAACCAACTAATTCATTATACGACTATTTAATAGCTCTATCTTCGTAAGTAAACCTAAATCAATGTCAATAAGGAGAGATTCATACCTTGTTCTTACTAGAACAACAATATCTTCAATATTTACTTTGAATCCAAGCCAAAATCCACCGCGCAAACGATACTATAGTCACCGCTATACGTCACCCGAGCCTCGATTAATACTCCGCCACTCGAAATCACTCTAATCCTTCAATTTTATGATAGACACATACTCCTATACGTTGTTGAGCTTTTAGGGAAATATTTTAGGTGAAAAATGAGGGTTTTGACCCTTATATTGAGTGTTGAAGTCGGTTCCATTGCTCTGCGCATTCGCACAGCCTTGGGACGCATTCGCGCAGGGTTGCTCTGTGCTTCTCTGCGCGTTTGTACCACCTCCAGGCGCGTTCTCGTAGGGTAAATTCCTGCTCTGGCAATCCGTCTTTAAATGATCATAACGTTTGATTCCGATGTTAGATCTATGCGCGGTTTGTTGCGTTGGAAACTAGACTTCCTGGACTGTAATTTAGACTTTTGTTTCACTTCAAAACTCCTGATATACTTGGAGATATTCCTTTCTCAAGTTAGACCAAATTTATCATACGAAACCTTGCCCATCCTTTCTCTAAAGTTCCAACAAACTTAATTTCCTTAATTCACTTGTTCTCCACTCCTTCCATGACCTATTACATGAACTTGAACCCTCATAACCATAAGATAGGCACATATAATCTCATATATCCTAGAAAATAACTCCAGTGTCTACAATTGAACAATTAATACCTAACGAATCTCAACGTACAAAACTACGCGGTGTAACAATTGATCCTTCTAAAATTTAACTAGTGGCTAGTTGACTACTTAAGCTTTCACGTCACCAAATGTAGGACTCACCCGTTATGTCAGTTTCAATAGTAAACCAGTGACTAAAACAGTACCAAATAGGACTCAAGATTATAAAAGATACTTAGACATGTACAAAACAGAACCAACCTTTCTTTAAAATCTGACAAAACAACATAAGTGTGTAGATAGTTCGTGAAGACAAACAAAACCTCATAGATGAGACTAAGAACCTAAAATTTCTCCTTTTTTAAAGCAAGAGATGAAACAAGAATGCCAAGCATAAATATATGACCAAATAGGGGAACCAAACTGCCTTAGTTGAACTAGTGTACTCATTTTAACATTATCCAAGCAAGGAGTGAAGAATAAAGTGGATCATGGATTAAGGTTTAACTCACTATTTAGTTGGAATCCTTTTTAACAGAAAAGTTTAACCATAACACAAGGGAAACAACTTTAATAAAGAAAGGAACTTGTACATGATCATTAGCTTCTAAAGGTGGTAAAAATATAGATTCACAGCAGTTTAGACACCACATCACACTACAACAACCTTTAGAATATTAAAACACATTTCAGATTTATGAACTCCAACACACACAGACCAAACTTCAACAATTCAAGACCTTCTTTGTTTATGTCCTAGATAAATGGTCAGAGACAAACAAACAAAATCAAGCCAATATGACCCTAGATAGTGGCTAGACAAGTTCCCTCATTCTTTAATCAATCAACAAAAGGACATATGGAACATAATAGTTTTGACTTAGCATGAACAGACTTAACATGGTATCATTTATTCAAACAGTTATGACTTAGATAAAATGGGATCTAGGCAGCTTAATCATGGTTCAAAGCATATACATGTATAGAATAGTCTCCTAGTTTTTTTTAAAGCAAAAACAAATAGCCCCAATATAGATCATCTATTATCACATAGAAACCATATCAGCCAACACTGTTACCAAATGGTGGTTTCAACATCTATTATCTAACATAAGAGCTATTTGCAGCTAATCACACTTATATGATGCATATCTAACTAATGACGTACTTAACTCTACACAACATTATACTAACTATGTAATACTAAACTAAACAAAACAGACTAAAATAATAACTAAGCACATAATAACTAACACATGATTAAGCAAACGAAAACTAAAATAGAGCAAAAAGGATAGAAGATTACTCCTTTTTCGACGCCAAGCGCTCGGCCGAGTTTGAAATTGGAGACCCCTTTATGCTCCTTTCACCTCAAGCTCAGTCTCAAACGAAAAAGAAAAATAATTTTAAAATTTAACTAATCTGAAAATTTAAAGGTTTCAAAGAAAAATTGCCAAAACCCTAGGCCTTTCAGATTTTTTTGTGAATATATCGTATTCTGTGTCTGTCCCAAGTCTATGAATTGGGGGTTCTATTTATAGAACCCCAAAATTGAGAAACCCTAATCCTAACTCGATGTGGGACAAGTCAAAAATTCTGACTTGTTCTTCACAATTCAACATTGGGCGGCTCAGATTAAGTGCAAACAACAAATGAAAGGCCAGATCTCAATCAAACCCAACGGATCCTCTTAGTTACAATCGAACCAATGAGGTTTGAGGATTTAAAATAGCCTTAAGACAAAAACCATTTAGAAAACATACTAGTTTGACCGTGATTTGCAGCAAAGTAAGAGAGAAGAAGAGGGTTTTCTTACCTCTTGGGGTGGATATAGGTGAGAGAGGGAAAGAACATTAATTGCTCTAGCCCGAAATGGCCATGCAACACTGCATAAAGGCTAAATCGTCTGAAACTTTGCCATTTCTGGCAAGATGGGCGACATGGAGGCGAGAGCATCGTGTGGCGGCTAGGGTTTTACCCTAACGGGTGTGGTTTGTTTAAGTTACCTCGAGAAAAAAAGGAAATAAATGGGGGTATTACCCTTTTAACGGTCGGTCGGGCGGGGGACCTTTAACGGATCGTCCGCCTAATTTAAAGGGAAATAAAAAGGGGCCATTATATACATTCATATATATGTGGTACTCGTGTATATGTGTGTGTGTATATATGACAAGTTTGACACTAATTTAACAAATGACCATAATTAGGAAAGTCAATTAGTGTAAATTCCTTAATTATGCAACATATAATTATTTAACCATTTAATCAAAACAACTAAGTATGATTAATTATGCAACTAGACTTATGTTGCAAACATAGCCTTAATTGATTTTAACCGACGGAATAGACCATTTCAATTATGGCCACATTTGGCCCAATTGACCAATCAAAAGCAAAATTTGCAATTAGTGACCTCAATTGACTTAAAACATGGATATTGGCTATTTCAATTAAGACCAGAGTTAAACTAACAATTGATTATTTCAATTATAGTCACCATTAGCCACATAGTAAACAATTTCTGGAATTTAACCACAATTAAACACTTAATTAATTATGATTAATTCTAATAAATTGTACAAAGGCACATTAAATATTCACAATTAAGAATTTGAGGGGTAAAGACGATTAATTTATTCAATTGATCAGACTCCTTGAATTTAACAGAGTGAAATGACTGCTAATTGATTTCCTGGTAATTTTAATAATTAATATAAATAATTTTTTTTTCAAATTACCTTCTGATTGAATTTAGAAAATGTATTATAATAATATGTAAATTAATTTATAAATGATTTGTAATATTATAGAAGCTATTTGCCAAATGAAATGGCAAAATATTATCTCAATAATTTTTATAAAATCATTTTGATTTGTAGAAAATACATATTTCACTCTGTTTGATATCCAAGGACTCTGGGTAATTAAATAAATTGCGGGAGGTAAAAAATTAGGTGTCAGCAATGCATGTTAGTACAACAAATCAAATAGTCGATAAAAAATAATGCTAGCGTAACTGATCCCAATTAGGGGTGTTCATGGTTCGATTTGGGTTCAGTTTTCTCTAAAATAAAACCAAATCAATTAAGTCGGTTATCCAAATGTTAGAATCAAGCCAAACTAATTAAGTTGGTTTTTCATAGCTTCAGTTTTGGTCGGTCTTATTGGTTAATTCTGTTTTTTATTGTTTTTTTTAAAATATATGACAAGTTATTTACAAGCACATATTAGATTGATTACATTCCAACATAACACTACCAAATCAATAACTCTTTAAGAAAAGAAGAAACTATATATGTAGCTTCTTTGGAAAAAATTATATGCATTGTCCAAGAATTTAGTCATTTTTGTCAAAAAAACTTAAACATAACACAATGAATTTTTTATATAAGATACATACAAACACACACACGCGCACACACACATGCGTACGCGCACACACACAGATATATATATATATATATACACATATATATACTTATGATTCTTAAATAAGTATTTATATGGTTGATTTGGTTCGATGTTGTCACGACCCAAATCGGATGGCCACGACGGGCACCCAGGCCTTGCTTGCCAAGCACCAACATGACAAACATTCATAAGCCTAGCAATAGATATAGGTGGGCCAATAGGGCTGTCATACAACCATTCACGAACTCATGAAAGATAAACTGAAAATGAGCAAGCCAAAAGGGCGTACATAGATATACATAACTGGACATAATAGTACGGGCCTACAAGGCCGTCATGAATATCTGTACACAAAACATAGGCCATACAACGTCTAACTACATAGTAGCTGTCTACAAGCCTCTACAAGAGTGCATAAACACCATAAGGATGGGACAGGGCTCCGCCATACCCATATGTATACAAAAATCATACCAAAGCTAGTATAACAACTCCCATGCTCAGAGTGCTCTAATATCAACACCGAGGGAAAAACCCAC
>NC_081349.1:67399467-67406221 GCF_029784015.1 Lycium ferocissimum
CTTCCCACCCCCCCCCCGCCGCCAACCGGGCTGGGGAACCCTTTGCCAAAAGGGCGACCAAATTTGCCGCATGCTCGAGGACCCCGGGCACCACCCTATTCGAACCCCCCGCAAATGATCGGGATACCCACAAGTATAACATATATTCGGGCTTTGATGACACTGCCCGAGGTGGGCCATACCACATTGACTGCATCGGGGTACAGGTGGCCTTATGTGGCTAGAATCACCCCTATACTGAGAACTGGAAGCTCTTGAACTCAGGCCTGGTCTGGAATAAGCGGGTCGATCAAACCTCAGCCTTAGAAACTGTGAAGGCGCACTACCGCTGGATAGGCTGGACGCCTAGGAAACTGTGGCCTGTGACCACCCCGAAACTCACTAAAAGAATCAGTAGACCTAGCCTTCTTACTCTGGCCCCTATCACGATCTCGATTGGCCTGCTGCTGTTGCTTACGCTCCTCTAACCCCTGGGCATATCTCTAAATACGGGAAATATCCATACCCTTCTGAAGTGAGGCCGTCATGCACTCATTAATCAAGTGTGGCCCAAGTCCGATCACAAACCGATACATTCGATCATCCATCTCAGCCACAATCGTGGGAGCATACCTGGCCAATGAATCAAAACGAAGATTGTACTCCTGAACACTCATATTCCACTGTCGTAGGGCTAGAAATCTATCAACTCGAGCCCGTCAGGTCTCTTCTGGAAAATAATAACGGAGAAAAGCCTCCGAGAAATCCTGCCACACTGCTGGAGAAGCATTAGCCCCTCTGGACAGCTCCCAAGTCTTATACCACTGAACAGCAATATCCCGCAATCTATAAGATGCCAACTCTACTGACTCAATGTCAGAAGCATGCATCACCTTCAAAGTCCTCTGCATCCTATCTATAAAGTTCTGTGGGTACTCATCTGGGTTAGATCCAGCAAACACTGGAGGGTCCAAATTGATAAAGTCTCGAACCCGCGCACTAATAGCCCTGTCAACATAACCAACACCCGTACCTTGACATCGGGCCTAAGCGGCCACTAACCGAGTCAATAATTGTATAGCATCTCGCATCTTTTGGCCCGGTGCATCAGGTGGAGAGACTAGAGGTGCTGTAGCTGTAGCCCCTCTAAGCTCCTCTGGAGCAAAGTGAGTCGAGGTCTCGAGACGGGCCTACTCTAAGACTCACTGCCCACATCCGCAGTGGCACCCGATTGGTACCCTCACGTCACCGCCGCGCTTTGCCCTGGACCGAAGCTTTCCTAGGCATTGCTGTAATCAAAACACGTTATTAGAAAATGAAATCTTATGACATAGCTCTATCACACGATCTAAGATAAGAAGGAAGGACAACAATCCTAAATGTCCCGCAGCCTCCTGTTTATAAGTGTGGTGTACAAGACACCCATAAACAAGACTCTACTAGACACGACTTGTAGACATCCCTAAGACAGACCTGCTTTGATACCAAGTTTGTCATGACCCAAACGGGAGGGCCACGACGGGCACCCGAGCAGCCTTACTTGCCGCACACCAACATGACATACATTCATAACCCTAGAAATAGATATAGGTGAGCCGATAAGGCCATCATACAACCACTCACGAACTCATGAACGATAGACTGAAAATGGGCAAGCTAAAAGGGTATATATATATATATACATAACTGGACATGGTAGTAAGGGCCTACAAGGTCGTCATGAACATCTATACACAAAACACAGGCCGTACAATGTCTAACTACATAGTAGCATTCTGCAAGCCTCTACAAGAGTGCATAAACACCAGAAGGACGGGACAAGTCACCGCCATACCCATATGTATACACAAATCGTACCTGTCATGACCCAACCCCGTAGGCCGTGACTAGTGCCCGAGCTGGACACTCGTATACACACCTGTTAGCTATAATCAATCCGCATCTAAACATAGTATATCTCACAAAAAGAGACCGTTATCCCAGAACTTTCACATACACATATATGTCAACGCAACCTGTCTCCTGAGGAGTCACAACTATCACCGATAAACAAGATATGTTTCTACAAGTGCCGCTATAGCGCGAGAAACATCCCAACCATATACACGCAAGCCGACAAGGCTGCCACTACATACAACATCCCAAAACATATATATATATATACGCAAGCCGACAAGGCTGCCACTATGAATGGGAACGTCCCAAAACACGAGTCATGCTAACACAGCTGAACAACATTTATATACAACCCACACATATGTCTACAGACCTCTAAGAGTAACAACAGTAACATATGACGGGACAGGGCCCCGCCGTACCCCTGGATAAACACATATATACAACAAAAGGATCTGTACCCAAAAGTCTAGGCTCCGGGACAATGGAGCACTCCAAGACAGCAGAATAGAAGTCCTAAGCTGGCGGATCACCAAAGCGAGTATCTGTACTCGCGGCATTTAAACGTTGTACCGAAGAAAGCGGGGTCGCACGAGATATGTACCGAGTATATAAAGCATGAAATACAATAAGAAAGATCATAACTGAAGTAGAGAATCCAGTGGCAAGTATGATCAAGGAATCACCGGACCTGTGTCTTATGAACTAAAATCACGCATGCCTATATCATATATCATATTCGCCCATTATGGACCTTGCAAGTCATTATATACATGTATATCATGCCCGGCCCATCATGGGACCTCGGTTCCATCATCATATCATATATATATATATATATATACTATACCCGCCCCTCTCGAGCGAGGGACTCGTGAACAATGCAAGCCGAACCGTGCACGAATACATACCCCGGCCCGGACTCGTGAAAGATGTAATAACAAGATGCACGAGCGAGTAGCGAGTAACCATACGCATTCAAATCATCATTTGAGACTCGCAGATAAAGTAGGCTAATTAACACTCGAGTATCGTGGATAGTCATGTTCGACTTTTTGAATGTCATTATGAACTATATCAAATAGAGTCTCGTGATCATAGACATGTATCAAATTAATACGACAGCTTGTGAAAGTTAAGGACATTAGTCATTATAGAGTCTTTTCAAGAATAGGACTTTTATGTATCATTTACTATCCGATCATATAGAAAACTCGAGGGCAGTAGCTCGACTATTCTAAGAGTTCTAACATCAAGGAGTGAATAAGAATCATAAATCATGCTCGGAACTTGTGAATAGAATTACCCCAAAGCTCATATCGTACATCACTTATGTCTAAGACATGCCAAAAGAAGGAAGGGATAGCTTTACATACCTTTAGCGCTTATTCGCCGCACAACACGTATACGCTGCCCAATAGTATCTCAACCTATATTAAGACGTCAAGAACTACGGTTAAGCTACGGGGAGATTCAAAACGTATTCTAACGTTAGTAACTCCTTTCTAGATAATTAGACGACGTTTCCCTTATATTCAAACCAACTACATAACAACCAAGCCAACATCAATAACCATATGTTCAAGTACTAATCCGAGACTATTCAAAACAAGACTCGAGAACACTCGGGACAGCCCGCACAATATTCCAAACAGCCCACATTCACAACATTCGATAACAATCCGCGTACGACTACTACATATTCAAGTTACTCTTAATGATCCATAGTCGTAACATTTTCATCTAAACAACCCTATAACAGCCCAACCAACACACAACACAACGTATAATATTAATTATCATTAATCTTCCAAGCTCAACAAGAACAACAACAACACCTCAAACAACCTCTAACTAGCAACGTACGGATGCCCGATAACCTCACGAACGTCTACGGACATGCCAAACAAACCATCTACGTTTATTATACATTCCTTAATACATTCTTTTTTATCCAAATTCATGAGTTACACCAGCAACCACACGACAACAACATCATCCATTTAAATGCAAGAAAACTATATTAACATCACACTAAGTTCTACAACAGCCCACAAACAAATTTAACTTCAAATTTAACCATTAAATACCTTCATTCTCACCATAAAATCCATAACAACAACAATCAAAATACTAAATAAATTCAGTTCACCATCTTCTACACAAAACAGTCCCTACACGGTTTCAACACCAACATACATAATTCCATGAATTCAATCCATATCTACAAATTACAACACGTTCAAACCACCCTTAAAAACATGTAAAAGAAGATTAAACCTTACCTTAACACTTGACTTCTCAACTTGCTGAATTTTGTGAATTGGAAGAATAAATATTTTTGTTGCTCCAATGGCTACCTCACGTTACTATAGACCTTCCAATGGGTTGAATTACCTTGAGAAAATTGTTTTGGATCACAAGCTTTCATGCTCTACCATGGACAGCCATGGCCCAGAGCTTTCTCTCTCCATCTCTATGGTTTATGTTGTGGAGAAGATGAAGTGAACAAGGCTGGTCTTCATTAGTCATCAAATGACTTCTTATATGGTGCGTTTATGGGTCGACACGTGGCTCACCCAAGGCATGGGCCAATCAGATTTGGCCATGCCATGGTGGGGTCCACACGGCCCACTAAGTGCTAATTAGTGAATAATTAAATCTTAATCCCCACTTAATAATCTAATCATGGTTAATTAATCCCTAATCTCCACTAATATTTTCATACCAATTAAAACTTATAAGCAATTTGTGCATTAATAAAAATCGGAGGTTAAAAGTTTCTACCTCGTATCCCAAAATAGTCATGTCCTTAAATTTATCGCGATTAGCTTAAAATATCCCAATGTACAAAAATACGGGATATAACAGTACCAATGTTAGACAACAACTCCGGGACAAGTGGAGTGCTCCAATATCAACACTGAGTGGGCAATCTACTGATGCGGATCGTCACCCTGTCTATCAAAACCTGTGGGCATGAATCACAGTGTCTCTAGGCAAAAAGGACGTCAGTACGAATAAAGTACCAAGTATGTAAGGCAAGAACAACAACATAAGTAAAGGCATCAATGTAAGAATGAGTAAGATGATCAACCTCGTCTCAGAATCGTCTGTGAGGGCTATGATATGCATGAATGCAATATGTATATGTGTGTATATATATATATATCACCGGTGGAGCCACACACGGACTCATAAATATCATTGGAGCCACATACAGACTCATAAGTATCATTAGAGCCACACAGACTCATTATAATATTAGAGCCACACACGGACTCATCATAATATTATATATGTATGCATGCATGTATATGAGTCATAGAAAGACTTCTTAAACTTATCGGTGTCACGACCCAACTCCGTAGGCCGTGACTGGTGCCCGATCTGGGCACCCAAACATATCTATCCAACACTATCTCTAAGCATAACGAACGCGATCAAATATATAACAGAAGCCGATAAGGCTATATTTCAAATTTAGATAATTTCCGTAAAAATTTCGACAGAGTTTCCTTTTGCTTTCGGCTAACCAAAATAACCCCGCACACGAAAATACCAGCAAAGGCCGCACAGTGGCCATCAAAATATCATATACATAAGCCGGACCGCCGCCACAAAATATCATATACATATGCGGACCGCAGCGAAATGGAATCGTCCAATACAAATGATACAAACATAGTCATACGGACGTAGGCACAACCCACAAAATATGTCCAGCGCACCTAGACAAACGTACGTAATCATATGACGGGACAGGGCCCCCGCCGTACCCCAAATAGTGCAAATATACGTCGAATATACATGACAAAAATATATACCAAAATATAAGCTCCGACTAAGTGGAGCAATCCAAGACAAGAAAGTGTGTCCCTACAAGCGGGAGTGGTCGCTCAACGTCCGTACCTCGCGGGCATGAACGCAGCCCCCCCGAAGAAAGGGTGGTCGCACGAACGAAGTACCGAGTATGTAAAGCATAGATATACGTAAACCCAAACCATAAACAAACTAAAAATAAGGAGAGAAAACATCGGATTAGTATAACAAAATCTCACCGAAATCATACGTACATAATGCAATCAAAATCACGCGTAACGCCAGGAACGTGGTCACCACTCCGACGCCGGTGCCACAACACAAAGATACCTTAAGGTTTCATATGCCCAAACATCTCCGAACATATCGCATCATATCATCATACAAATCATATCATAAGCCATATCACAAGATAACCCGTAACGGCATCCCGCCCTAGCGGCGTAGGTCCTTAAAACCGTAACACAAGATACTACCGAATTTAACATAAGGCGCACGACCACAAACCGGCCCGGAACCGGAACGGAGTCATATAAGGGCACGAGCGAGTCGTGAGCAAACGATGCAGCTTTGTAAGTCAAAACAAACCTTTCAAAACTTGATTACTTCATACGCCGCTTTATTAGTCAAACATAGTCAAATAATTACTTAGCACGAAAGTTTATTTATTTCCACAAAGTATTTCCAAAGTGGTACGTGTGGTTCCAAAACGTAGCATAGTGTTTCATAAGGTTTCAAACGTTATTTCACAGGGGGCAAATTCAAAATCAAAGATTCTTTATCAAAACTTATTCAAAAAGAGGTTCTAAAGTAAGACAACTAAGGCATATCGGGGTTACGGGCCCAATTCGGGGTCGAGTCGAGGTGGTAATCATAATTTATAGACGTTTAGGGTCTATGAGATCATACATAAGGATTTTCAAATAAATCGATCACCTTTTCAAAAATTCGGGCATTTTGTTGTTTCAACCAAAAAAATCATTAGGCTTTAAAGATTTTTGAATAAAAACCACATGACGGATTTCGAGGGGGGAATTTTCCGGGGTTTCCCATATCA
>NC_081349.1:67406321-67413729 GCF_029784015.1 Lycium ferocissimum
CCCAAGGTCACCGCCTCACGATACTTACACCCCACCAGTACGCCTTGGTGCATTTTTGGTAGGCCTTGTCCTGGGGGCTCACCCAGAAAACCTTTTAAAACACTGATTGTGAGTATATCTCCTATCGATCAAAAGTCAAACTCACCACAAAATAAGGATCGATGTTTTCCATTTATCCGCATTGTTGTGTGAGTTGTCCATCCTGAAAGTATGTGTAGTGATACCTCGGGTTGGGAATTTGTCGACCCTTCAATTTCCTCATCCTATAAGCAGTCATTGTTGCTTTCTAACAATAGAAGTTGTGGACTTTACAGCTGTGGCCAGGTGTAAATCTCTCACACAATTGACACAAAGTCCCTACCCCTGCTGCTTCTGCATCTCAACCCAGGTGAGTCACCTCATTGGAGAATTTGTCTTGCTCTTAGTTGGAAATGAAGTAGGCAGTTGAGTATATTGTCATGTAGCTTTCTTTTGTCTTGCTAATTGTTCATCTTGCATTGACCAGGATTTCTGGGTTACACATTAATTGGAGAAAGAGTCACATATACCAATTAACGGTGTGAATAATATAGATAATTGACCAGGATTTTAGGTGGAGAAGTAGGAACTCGCCAACTACTTACTTGGGTATGCCTTTAGAGCCAAGTCAATGTCCTCGAATATTTGAACCTCGTGATTGAAAAATGCGAGAAGAAGCTATCCAGGGAAGTCACACTATATATCTCTATGCGAGTCACATTTATAAATTCTGCCTAGATGCACCCCTACCTATATGATGTCTCTGTTTTTCCCATCCCCGTTGGAGTGATTGAAAGTTAATTAGACAAGATCAGAGGGACTTTCTCTGAAGTGGTGATCAAGATAAAAAAAGGTTTTCTATTTAGTCAAGCTGGATAATGTTCTACCGGGGAAGGCGATGGAGATCAGTGTATTAGGAATTTAAAGCCACAAGAGCAAAGCTTTAAGACTTAAATGGTTGCGAGGTACTCACATACACCTCAACCATACCGGGGAAGAATGATCAAAGTAAAATATGGGGAAGAAACAAGTGGATGACCAAGAGGTGCACACTCCTTATGATGTCACCGCGGAGATCCATCGCAGCTCTTCGTCTTTCTTGTGGAACCATTCCACCATTAAGGTGAGTAATGGTCACAAAACTTCTTTCGGGAGGACAAATAGTTGGGAAAACACTATTCTAAAAGGGAATTATTTCCTCGTCATTCATGGGCTGGCAGTAAACTAACACAAGAAAGTAGCCGAGATACGGGACAATCATGGACGGAACCTTCGCTCGTGAGAAACTTCAACGACCGGGAAATCAACACATTGATAGAGTTTTTTGCGCTACTAGAAGAGTTTAAAGGCACACAAGAAGGAGCGTATAAATTGTGGTGGAAAGAATACGTCAAAGGCATTTACAAAGGAGCACAACATACAAATTTTTTAACCTCGCAGTAAATCAGCAGTGCAACTTTGGCCTTTAAGCACATTTGGAAAGCAAAGGTACCATTCAAAGTTGCATGTTTCACATAGTTGTTGGCAAGGAAGTGATTAACTCAAGAAAACCTAAAAAGAGAAAAAAATTCTATCTTTGTTCCGCATGTTATATTTGTGTGGTGAAGAGGGTGAGAGTAGCCATCTATTTTTACATTGTCGATCACAACATGCCTTTCAGGATCTTTCGTGAATCCGTAGGCATTGTTCGGGTAATGCCAACAGATTACTAATCTACTCCATATTTAGGAGGAGCGTGAATAGAGCCTCGGACATAGATAGATGGAGGATTGTCCCGATCTTGATTTGGTGGATAATATGGAAAGAGAGAAATTCAAGGTGCTTTGAAGAACATGAGTAGTGATGTACAAAACATCAAGCTTTGAGATGCGTCAAACTTTTTTGTTTTTGGTGCAAACGTATTTGATTTGAGAGATCGAATCCATAATTGAAATCCTAAGCTCTTGTTAGATTTTCAGTGTTTTGGATCAGCTTTCTCACTTTTGCTGTAAATATGGTTCCAGTGCAAATTATGCACTAATCAAGTCAATACATATCAATGTTACATTTTCAAAACAAAAAAAAAATTGTTCATCTTGCATTCAACCCAAGCTAATTGTCTCCTTTAAGGACTTTGGTTTAGACATTCTAATGCCATCTGCAATATGTGGCTTATGTTCGTCCATGAATGTGCCTACTAGGGCCTTTTGAACCAGTCCTTGCGCTCTATTGCCCAGCCTTTCAAACTCTCGTAAGGAGCCAAGTTTTTGAATTTTTGACAGAGATTCATCAAAGCCCTCACAATCCGAAGGACCAAACCGTGACCATAACTCAATCAAAATTTCCCATTTCACTTCCTTCCCTTCCTCCTGGTAAGCCCGCCACAACCATTGCCACCACTGGTTGGCTTCCCTTACCAGATGAAACGAAGCCAATGACACCTTTTGTGTGGCTAAAGTCCCATGGTATTCAAAAAAATTGATCCACTGTAGTTAACCATTTGATCATCACCAATATACTTTGGAGATTCAAGTTTGATCAACTTAGAAGAAAACATTGGCCTCCCTCCCTCTATCTTCTTCTCTGTTACTGCGGAAGTGGCTTGTACGGTCTCTAGTGTTGCTGCTAGTTCCATCTTTGCTTTAAAGCATGACCTCATAAAATTTTGTATAACATCCTCCAAATGATGTAACTTCTCGAGAATGCCAAGTTCCATCTGTCCCATGCTATCTTGAAGTTGCCCTAGCCCTGTCTCCAAATTTTAAATGCGTTCCCTGGTAGTTGTCATAGCTCTGATACTGATGATATGTCCTAGTCAGAACTAAAAAAATTCTTAATGGAAATTATGGCCCTTTATTGATGACTAAACAAAGATTTAAATACACCAGAAAGTTGCAACTTTCCTACTTGACAGGCCATATCTCTAATAAGTAGGACATTATCTACATGAACTGAAAGATCAAAATCAAATAACTGCTTGACCTATTTTGAAGCAAAAAACTATGACCACGTCCAACTACTAAGACCCATTCTTTTAGAAGCCAATAATTTACCACGGTGCATTGACACAACAGGATCTTAGTGGACATACTTTTGGTTCTTCTTAGGCACTCTTTGGAACCTTCTTAGCTTATCAGGGAGGGGGTGTGTGAAAAGTCTGAGAAGTGAATTGAAATTGCTATCTTTTTATAAATTTTCTGATTTGGAAAATGACTGAAGAACTTGTTAACGCCAAGTATTTCTATTTTTAGCATGGGAACTTCCTCTACTGTTTTATTGGACCCCAACAACTTCCAGTTATTCCTGATAAACAATAAAAATGAGTAGTCATTGGTTTCTCTTTTTTCGATATCCTTTTTCAATTTTTTAAATTGCCTTATATTTCCAGAGAACGTGAGGTTTTTTTTTTTTGGCTTTTACTCTTGGTTTTTTCGAAGGATGTGCTCGACTTGTGTGATTTGATGCCTGTCATTTTCTCTAAGCTTTGTCTTTCTCGCTGTCATTTGGGCCGTAATTTGGAATTTTTCAGTCTATGGATGAAATGTTATTCTGCTTGGCTCATCAAATGTGTTTTCTCGTAAGTGTATGTGCAGTGAGAATGCTTAAGGAAGAATTACAGTTGCTTCAGGAGCCTGGATCATATGTTGGTGAAGTTGTTAAAGTGATGGGGAAGTCAAAAGTTTTAGTCAAAGTAAGCAAGCCATCTAAACATTGTTTTTTTCTAACTTATCCCAAAAAAGGGAAAATCTTCTTGCTATCTATGAAATTTGAAGTGTTTCCCTACCATTAAATCCATCAAACACATGCTTACCTATTAGCTATTACAGAAGCTTCTGTGAGTTTTTCCTTGTCAATGGATGCATTTGGTTCATGTAGTGTCTACTATTCCTGTCAATATGTCAAAAATTCCCATCAAAGTTTATTTTCCTAATGCATATCCACAACCATTTGTGGTTAATGTGCTTTTGGTTCACTTTTGTGAGTTTTCCTTGGCAAAGGATGCATTTGGTTCATTTAGTGTGTACTATTCACGATAATGTTTACGTTACTAATGCATGTTGCCACAACCATTTATATGTCATGTGCTTGGTTGACTTGTTTGCTAGCAATATTGCTCCCTTAGCAATTGCTCTTGCAGATGAATGGAGTAATGCTTGTTTAGTCGAATTGATTTGCATTCTGTTTTCTACTTCAAGAAATAGTTTTTGCACCGACATAACTTCCTATGACGGGATGAGGTGATATTCTGTGGTGACGCGCTAAAATTTATGAAATCGTCATGAAATGTATATGCTCTTAGTAAGTGCATATATATGCACACACACTTAGGGGTCGTTTGGTATGAAGACTAAATTATCTCGGCATTATAGTCTTGGGATTAAAAAAAAACCTATTTTTAAACCTATATGGCAAATTTAAAGAGAGCATCGCAATGAAGAAAAATGAAAAAGAAAACCTATTTTCTACTCCCCCACCCCACCCAACCCACCCAGGCACCAGCCTTCCCCTTTCTTCTTCTTCTTTCCAGTCGTTACCCAAAATCCCAACCTCCCGTTGCTGGCCACCAAAGCCTTTCCCAGGCCCTCCCCCTCCACAATTTTCTTCTCCCTTTCTTCCCCCACTCCGTAGAATCCCTATCTGCTTTCTCCACCATGGAAATCTGCCGGCGGTCATCGTCGGGCCACTATTAAAATTCTGGCCTGCAACATTTAAAGTTCTTGGGCAAGAATGCACACTTAATGAAAAAGAAAGTGGTGGCAGTGGTGGGTCTCCATTTTTTCCGGCAACAAAGGTGGTGATGGTGCTTTTCAGATCTCGAAAAGATAAAGAAAATGGTGATTGAAAAAAAACATCTAGTTCACAAATTACTTCTATATAAAGAATAAAAAAAAAAGCAAAAGAATAAGAAGAGAAAGCTAAAATGGAGAATACGACTGCATAAGGGGTGGGGAGGAGGTGACTGACGCTGGGGTGACTTTTCCTTCAAACATATATATTTTTTTTTAATTTAATTAAAGCCATATTCAAAAGAGGTAAGTTTTTACCCAAAAAAATAAAAAAATAAATTATTATTTGAGATCAGTTAACATGCCCAACAGAGTGGGCAAAAAGTGTCCAATAGGTACTGTTTGAATAGTGCAAGTGTTCAATTGGAACAAGTCCAAGTTAAGGTATCTAAGTGAATTATGTGGACAACTTTAAGGGGCCATCGATGACTGAAGCCTACATATATACTAACACATCTACAGATATACACATATACATTATACATACACACACATGTACGCATGTTTACTGGCCAAAACAAAAAAGAATGTATCTACACAAAGATGCATTAAGAGCATTTTGTGGGATGCCTTTTGCAAACGTGGTTATATCAGACCTTTTAAGGTGCTTATGTGGTTGTAATGACAAATGAGAATCCAAATTAATACGACAAGGTAAAAATAACTTTTATTATGCTTTTGAAGAGTATCATCATAAATGAAAGGTTATAATGGTTTGTTGAGTTGACGGGGGCAATCAACGGTCATGTAGGATGAAAGTTTCACTGTTGATATGTTATTATGACTTGTTCCAAGTGTTCATTTTTGGATAACCTTGTTCAGTGTTTTATTTTGTTGATAATGCTAAGATTTTATAGAAACATAAAGTTTGTGCTGGAATACGTTCAAATCAGTTCCTGTTTGCTGAGAAAGTCTAGCATTCTATTTGCTGTATCAACATCTTCTAGTCCACCAACAACAACAACATACCATGTGTAATCCCACAAGTGGGGTCTAGGGAGGGTGGTGTATACGCAATCTTATCCCTACCTTGTCTTCGTAGAGAGACTATTTCCAATAGACCCTGGGCTCAAGTAAAACATATCAAAATCAGTAGGAAAGGAAATATAGTAGATACAATAGTGAAAATAATAAAGAGAAGAAACAGTAGCAACAACAAATAGTACGATAACATAAGCCAAAAAAGATGTACATCTATATTTCAATGTATGTATACTTTTATATTTGCTTTCATAACATCCTTGATTCCTTTCCTTCTGAATCACACCCACCATATGCAAGAATGAATGGTCTCCCAGATCTTCTTTTCTCCTTCCCAATACCATTACACCCAACAATGCAATAAGGGGTCGTCTGGTTTGGGAACAAACTATACGGGGATTGCAATATATAGATTAATAATACAACAAAGCAATGCAGGGATTGTAATTATTAGAATCCTTGTAAATATTCTAGAATATGTGTAATTATAGTATGTAGCTTGAACCATCATGTATTTGTGTGATGTGTGTCATAAGTGCGAACGACTTATGTCATGTGTGTCTAAGATTTTTAAAACTTCTACATTTAAACATGACATAACATTTATGTGGATAACTGGCTATAAAAGTGTTACACCTTGAAAATTTCCCCCTTAAGCATACAAAAGGAATGAATAGACCAATGAGGGGCACGATGTATACGAGGTTTGGACAAGTAAGAACTAGTATGTGATGATGCCAATTAAGAATTTCAAAGGCATTAGACTTTGAGGGAAAGAAAGTTTTTTAAGAGAAGCGAGACTTAAGTTAGCGTATCGTATTTAGGATTATGAGCATTGAGTTAATGATGTCCTAATGATGTCCCAAGAAAGAGTTATAACGTCCCTTCGAATGATATCAAGTTGAACAAGTGTTAAGAAGGTTCCATAAGGATTGGAGATCAAACGAGTCGACGAAACAAAAACTCGAAGAATCGGGCAAACATACGGCCAGACATACCGGCCGTATAAAACCATCGGCCGTATGTCCAGCCGTAGATTTGACCCAGAATGGCATGAGGCTCGACCAATTATACGGTCCAACATACGGTCAAGATGTTTTATACGGACCGTATGTTGGTCCGTATATTCCTACCTGGGCCGCCGAATTGCATTTTTTATATAAGGGACCATTCTCCATTTCATTTTTCATTTCCCCTTCATCTCTCCACAACACAAGAAGCCTCTAGAGTGTTCCAAATATTTCATCCATGAGAAAACCATAGAAATCTAAGATCAACAACAAGAAATCAAGAGAATCAAGTGAAGGAAAAGTCATCCAAGTCAAGAAATCCAAGGAGAGATGAACTAGGGTTTTGGTGCTAAGGGTGAATCACCACTCCAAGCTTGTTCCTCTATTGTTTAAGGTAAGTTTCATGACCTCACATGCTATTTGAAGTATTTTTAAGTTGAGATTCATGGATTGTAGAAAAGCACCACAAATGGGTCATTAAATGGACGAATATTGTCATTAGTGATTAGTAGTGAATTGAATCATGGAAATGAATATGTTGATGATATAAATGTGTATAATGACCTATAGAACATGAAATGAGTATTGGATATGAAAGAATGCGACGATGGATTTTTAGTCATAATTACGGGA
>NC_081349.1:67413829-67419082 GCF_029784015.1 Lycium ferocissimum
GATATGAATAGTTAATAAAATGATTATAAGGTATATGTTTAGGGGTACTCGGTAGGGTAACTCCGGGTGCCCGTCATGACCCTCTAGTTGGGTCGTGACACAAGTTTTACATTTTTTCTAAAATTCTTGAAATAGTGGGGGATTGTAATAGTATTTCAATAATTTTAGTATCTTTAATTGAAGAAGAGTGGCAAGTTAAAATCACCTGGCAATGTGCATGACAATTTGTTGACAACTAGCATGCCATTTGTCATTGTTTAAAAGAGTCTCATTGCTAGGCACTTAATGTGGAATGAAAAAATGCATCAGAAATCTTCCTGTCCTCTTTCATCTCCCACGCTCTCTCTCTTCCCTATTTGTTTTTTCACTTTTATTTTATTATCCTTTTCTTGTTGTTTTATTTTTCTTTTCTAAAACTTCTTGTTATTATTTAAATTTTGCTGATTCTTGTATCCTTTAATTTCATTTTAGAGAAGAACTTGTTTAATCCTGGGGAAACATTTCACATTATTGAAATAGTTTCTTAGGACAGTGCCTAGCACGACTCAAGTCATATTTACTAAATATTTTATCATAGTAATATTTATTTTTCAAGTCTTTGTCAAAATAAATAATATTTGTTATTATTGTGATTTTACCTCGGTTTCCCAACAAAACCTCTGCCTTTAAGGCAAAGGCAAATCTCTGCCTTAAGGCAAAAGAAAAAAGAAATTTTTTTTGCCTTAAGGTAGAATTTGCGCTTTATAAACGGTTTTTGCTTGTCACTTTGCAAAATTATTATTTTTTTAACTGAGCGGGGGTTCGAACCCAAAACCTTGAGGTATTTTAGTTTACTTTTTTAAGCGAAGGACAAAAGTTAAAGACCAGCGCCTTTGAAGGGCAATCCGTGCAAAAAAAATGAATTTTCATTAAATGAAAAAAAAATGAATTTTCACTAAATGAGAAATAGGGGCAAAAATTAAAGACCAACAATTTGAAGGGTAAAAATTAAAGACCATTTCATATGAAGGGAAATCCGCGCAATTTTGTGATTATATATTCAGGCTATCCCTTTGTGCCTTGGCTTGGCAATCAATTTTCTTTTACATAGATAAAACAAACAGAAGAAAGCCAATATTATTGCGAGAACCCCACAATAAAACGATACCTTACAACTACAAGATGGGCTGCGTTTACCTTCTCCTATAGAATTTAGAGAATCCCACAATTTGAGAAACAACATTAATGCTGCTGTCTTGATAGACCTAAGGGAATTTTCTATCAGACTTGTTTTACTAGAAAATCCACCAAAAACTGGATGCATTTCTATATATATAATAAAGCTAGAAAATAGAAAAGTGATGTGGCACCTCTCTGCGCTAGGATTTGTATTTATCTTTTTTCTCAAATTTTTGACATTTTTCTCTTACATTCACCTTAGAATATTGCTTGAAATTAAATATAGAACCTCCATTAATTTCTTCCCTTAAATTTCTTTCATTAATTTCAGTATTATGATCATTTACATGTATGGCCGTTACGTTATCCTACAACCAAAGAGGCTTAGCGTGATGGGTCTATCCTTATTCCTAAAGATCATTTTAATTCTCTCCAAAGAATTACATTAGCTTTTATAAAGCTGCTTAGCCTTTTGTTCTTCTCTTAATTTTTATCTTCTCTGTAGCTCCTTTAGTATCAGTACTTTTATTTTCAATATTTTCATACTTTTCTTTCTTACACAATTTGTTTTAATTGGTTTTCTTTTCATATTCTCATCTATGCAAAATTTTCGTTCATTTTCTTTCTTTGGTAGTCATGTTTCATGATAAATTAAAGCATGGGTGTGCATTGATCTGTTTGATTTGGCTCAACAGGAGAAAATTGACTTGGAGAGTTGTTTAACACTGATGATGATATCAGTTTGACACGTTGAGACAAACTTTATATAATTTTTTTTGGCTTTTACGATTTTTTCCCTCTTAATTGAGTGCTTGATGATGTTAAATTATTGGTCATCCCATCATTTAAGAACACCTATTACATTGAGATTCTTCTACAAAATCATTTAGTTTCATATGGATGTGTCACAGAATGATGTTCCACGAGATTGGCCTAAATGTGCAACTAAAGGTAGAAGCTACAATATATTCTTTTAAGCTTTCTCTACATTGTGTTATAAATGATATAGATGTTGCAGGAGTTTCTCATTAAAATTAGGTTAATATTCATTGTTTCTTGTGAATATTTCAGGAAAATAATTTGTTCTGTTTTGCCTACTACAAAGGCTTAAAGAAGAACAAAAGCAACAAATTGTATCACTTTATATTAGGTTATGGGTAAAATTGTTCTGAAAAGAATATGTGCAAATTTAAAATAATAGAACTGCAGAGACGAAGTACAATAGAAAAACCGAATTGCATTTCTCTCTCCGGCTTTTCTTATGATATGAATTTATATTATGTAGTTGAAAGTTTGAAAAAGAAGGTCCTCTTAAACTCTTAACCATCTCTTCTAAATTCAAGGTAGCAATTATCTGATATGAAAAATGCTTAAGTATGATTAAAGCATGTACTTACAAATACATTAATTTCCTCGCTTTGCAGATTATTGAATACTTCTGATCAGAGACGAATCCATAATTTGAAATTTAGGGATTCAATTTTTAAGTTCCATTATATTTTTATAGTTATGAGTTCATATTTACTATTTGTTGCAATTTTAATGAATTTACATATATAAATTTATGCCGCGTTGAAAGATACATCAGATTAGATCGCGTCTCTGCTTCTGATAATGGTTGTCAAGATTGTGCTTCCACCACTGGTCCTAAAGGACCAAAGGGAAAAAAGGTTGTACTTATACCAGTTGAGTCCAGTACTCTTATTTTTCAAGAGTTTTAATTTCATTTCTTCCAAGCCATTTCATTTTAGAAGTTCAGGTCACGATTAACAAAAAATTTAAAAATTCATTAGAGAGAGCCAAAATAAAAAATCAAAGTGATTGACCGTATGTTACATGGCATTTCTCTTGGATTGTGAAAACATATTTTATCTTTTCATTTTTTGTTTACCTTATTTTTAAAATCTCAGAAGTTTCTAAAAACAAATCGTAATATAAAATAATAAATGTTACTCATGATCGAACATATTAGCTTTCTTTGACCATGAAACACAATTTTTTTCTCCTTTCTTTTGACCTTTTCTTTATTTTTTTCCTAATATAGGTTCTATATTAAAAACCTCAAAAGTCACTTCTGAATTACACCTCCCTCCTTTACTCTTATTTATCCCCTATTTCTTTTTCAATTTAGGGGGCCCAAAAGTCTATCAATAATTGCCTAAATAATTTCACTTAAATGGCTCTTACCTACTAACTATATAGATTAAATCTTAACGGAAGGAGGTTAGAAATCTTAATATTTTATCCTCACAAATATCTCCATTCATGTATGGTGAGATTTCTCTGTGCCTTTCTTTATCTTATGTGCTAACATGCTTAATTGTTTAAAACAGATTATTTTTATCTTATAAAAGGTACATGACATCACTCAACTCTAGAAAAGAAAGTTGAATACATATATACGGAAAATCATGCTTGAAAATTTATTGCACATATGCACATAAAGAGACCAATTAGTTGTAAAAAAAAAAGAATTTCTTTGCACGTTAAAACAAATTGAAAAAATTATAGTTACATCTATATAGATCATAGTACAAAACTCAAGTGTCTCTTTAACACAGAAAATTTGTAGATGATGAACAATTATAAAAAGGTATAACACGAAGTGTTAATAATAAAACACATTTAGGACTTAAAGTCTAATCTATATGGATTTGTAGACTAAGAATAATTTTAAAAATATTTTTAAAATTTAGATAATAAAAAATTAATTGAGATTTTTTATGTCCGTGCGAAGCGCGGGCAAATTCACTAGTTGAAACAATAATAAAGGGGTCAACCTTCAAAAGTAACACAAGCCAAATATTTGAGAAGTAATACTAGGAAGGCCAACTACGAATCCTCTCACAAGTTTACATCTAATGTTTTGTTCTGTACCTCGTAATTTTGTACATGAAATCTATTAGGAATTAGTTGTTTTAAGTGTAGACCTGGAGTTACCTTCAAGAATATATGAGATTATATGCGCCAATCTTATGGTTATGAGGGTTTACGTTCAAATAATAAGCTATGGAAGGATTGAAGGGCAAGTGGATCAAGGAAATTAAGTTTGTTGGATTTTATGGAAAAATATGAGGGGCAATTTTGGTCCAACTTTGAGAAAGAATATCTTTTAGTATATGAGGAGTTTTGAAGCAAAGTAAAAGCCTAAATTGAAGTTCATGAAGTCTAGTTTCCAACGCAACAAACTGCTCGTCGATACGGCGTTGGAGTAGAGAATTATGAACGTTACAAGTTAGGCGGGCAGAATGAGGGGACCTTCTTGCGGACGCACAAACGCCTTGTATTTGCTTGATTACGGTGCCACCGACTTCAACCCACTACATAAGGGTTAAAACCCCCATTTTTTCTCCATAATAATTTCCCAAAACACTCAGAAACATAAGGGAGCATACATATAACATAAAAGTGAGGATTTTGAGTAATTTCAAGTGACGGAGTATTAATCGAGATCCGGATAACGTGTAGTCGCGATTATAGTTTTGTCTTGCGTTGGAATTGGCTTGGATTCAAAGTAAATATTAAAGATATTGCTTCTCTAGCAAGAATAAGGTATGAATCTCTCCTTATTAATATTTATTTCAGTTTATTTACGAAGATAAAGTTATTAAATAGTCGTATAACAAGTTGGTTAGTTGAGAAACTTGGAAAACATCGTGTGGGATGTTTTATGGAGCCTATTGGTGTTGATAATGTTGTTGTGATGTTGGTATTGTTGTTGTTGTTGTTGTTGGTGATTGGATTGTGATTTCGGGCTAGGCATATAAATAGGGGAGATGTTGCCCGAATTTCAGCAGATTCTAAATGGATTTAAATTGAAGGCTTAAGATGAGCATATGACAATGAGCCTAACAATAGTATGAATGGTTTACATGTAGATTTACGAGCTTGGAAGGATAAACGTTGAGTAGTTAAGGAGACCAAAAAAAGGTATGTTAAGACTATTCCTCTTTCTTTTAAAGGCATGATTCTTTTCCTATGAACGCATACATGACTTCCATAATACCTTATTTCCGAAAATACTAGCAAGTTCATGATTCTCAAAATCCTTAAAGTTTCCCAAAAACGGTGTTTTCTATTTTAAGGCCATTAACC
>NC_081349.1:67419182-67427038 GCF_029784015.1 Lycium ferocissimum
TTATGTTATGGTATGTGTCCTTACAGGTTAAGACAACCATGAGCTACCTTTGGGGTCCAACCAAAAATGATTATGAGATGTAGGCTTAGAGGTACTCGGTAGGTTAGCTCCGGGTACCCGTCATGGCCCTCTGATTGGGTCGTGACATGTTCAGTCACCCTAAAAGTTATAGCAGCAAAACTCAAATAAAATGTCAAACATCAAAGACACTTTAAATGTGGAATTATGCCCGCTGTGATCAATCACTAATCAGGTTCTGCTAGAGCAGAGCAACAAAAAGTATGCACAAGTTAAAATCACAAAACTTACAATTCAAAAAAAAAAAAAAAAGAGTTATCTTCTTTTGATAACTCAAAAAAAAAATAAAAAATAAAAAAATCGGCTTTTTAAATTTTAATGTTCAGAATCACCACGTAAAAAGAAATCAACATTCTAGATGATCCAGACCTTAATAGAATCATATCGATGGCCTGTAATCTCATATATACGTGTATTCTGAAACTTTAGATTTATAGTAAAAAATGTGAAGAATATATTCAAAGTTCCACTGCATTTACAATTATCAATTATGTATGACAAAATTAACTTTTATATATATATTACATCCTATCCAGCCAAAGGATGTTGTCAAACACATTCAACTGGAGTGTAACTAGTAGCAAGTGAGATTTCCAGCTGTATTCTGGAACTTATAATTAATCGTCAAAAATGTGAAGAAATATATTCAATGTTCCACTGTATTTACAATTACTTATATAATAAAAAATTAACGGAAATATTGAATCCTGTCCAGCCAAAGGATGTCAAACACAATGGGATGGAGTGTGTAACTAGTAGCAATTGAAAGATTTCCAGCTGTCACCTCTATAAAAGTTTAAGCATTTTAAGACGTTCTTCGTGCTCTATATCCAGTTTTGGAGGAGTGTAACAGCCACGGAGATCCTCCACTACATACTCCTGCAACATTTTTCAAAAAGGAAGTATATTGAATATCTGTGCTGATAGAAAAACAAAATGTGCCATAGCATTGGAGTGTTAACACCATTCAAAGTTAAGAATGAGATGCTTGTAGACTGTTCACATGACCTAGTTTAGCTTAATCATCTGCCATTTCATGAGCTGGAATGACACTTAGGTGTGATTATCATAACCAGTCAACATTAAAAATTATTCAGACATAAAACTAGTCTTGAATCCTGATGCAATTTCACCAACAATCGTTCTTTTGCAATACGGAGTAAGGAATCGAGAAGTATTGATGCAAACCCACTTACTCGGAGACTAACTAAAAAGAACAGGAAAAAAATGAAAGAGGACTTGCAACTTGTTTTACAGCCCTTCTGTAAGTAACAAGAATTCTGCCTTGTGTGACCATAAAAGAGGACCAATATATACACTTTTATTATTGAAGACCCGCAATTTTTCCAGATGAGTGATGAAGAACAACAATAATTAGCACCCAACCAAACCCCAACACCCCCCCCCCGCCCCACCCCCCCAAAAAAAAGAATTAACTTTCGGGACAGATTGAGGTACAGAAACCGCACCTGCGTAAGTAATTCTCTCTTGGTTAGGATGTGGTAGTGTCTTTGCCAGAATCGCTGGATGGCCATTGTGGCTGCAAGGAAACTATATGCAATGCCAAGAATGGCAAGGATGACAACAAAGACAACAACCAGCGCAAAACATGCTTCCATTGACGCAGGGAAAAGATCCCACATTCCCCAGCCATAACAACAGTTATGACATCCAGCCATGTGTGGGTCATTGCTATTAAAGGATGAGCAGTGTAGTATGATCCCAAAAAATCCGAGCAGGAAAAAGAAGACAAGAACTCCTGTGTTGTATACACCATTGTGTTAATTACATGAATATAATGCCCTACGCCAGAAGTAAAGAGAAAAATGGAAGAAAATAAAACTGGATCTAAATACAACATCTGCTTCAAATTCAATCATTAGGTTTTTCAGCCAACATTTTTGGGAAGTTACATTTACCATGTACCGATGTTGATACAAATTTGAAGCATACTACAGTGCAGGCCCTATCCATAGAACTACAATTCTCTTTTGATGCCTTTTCTTTGGATGCTATTTCAGAGAGTAGCTATTGCAGTAACTCTGAAATAGGTAAGACCAAAAAGAAGACAAAATAAATTACATCATTATTGCCTTCCAATCAATGACAAATTTATGCATCTTGCCCCTACAATCTAAATAAGAAGTGCATCTTTTAAGGATCCGACAGGAGTACAACAACATTTTTGGAGAGTACGAGCAACATAGAGGATCAATATTGTGACCAGGGGTCCTACATGTAAAGTGAAATACTGGAGCCAAAAAAAGGAGAAGAGTTGCAAACAATGGGAGAGAGGGATGGGGTTCTCTGGTTCTCAATGCGAATATGTGAAAGGGGATGGTTGTTGGGTGCTTGAAAAATGGTTGCTAGGTGTGTTCTGTCAAATGGATAAGGAGGACTAATAAGTGGTCTTTCTATAGAGAAAACGTGGAATGGTCAAAACATGAGATGAATTTATCTGATCTTATGGAGTAGATAGTCAATAAAATGACGAACACTTAGACTTTGAGAAAGAAAAAGGCATGAGATAGTGGAGATTCCTATGAGAAGAAAGAAAAAATGGTTGGATTTGGCATATAAAAAAAAATATTTTTGTGATTATAAATAATTATGTGGCACATTTTTATATGACGTGAAGCTTTTATTTTGATGTGTAGCGGCGATTCAAGAACACGCAGGGTCAGAGCGCTTAAACACTTGTTTTGATCAAGTTGAGGTTTCTAGATGAAAACTCGTGGTCTTTTGGGCTGGGAACACAATCTCGTGCAACTACGGGTGTTTATTTGCTATTCGGCCTTTTATTTTTATTTCATAAATGTTGGCCTAAGATAAATTAAAATGGTGAACGTGGTCAATGAGGATTCATATAGCCGACTCCAATTTATTTGGGACTGAGGCATAATAATTAATGTTGTATATGTATGACAAAGCCACCAAAATGAGGAACAGTCGAAGGAGATACATAGAAGATTCTGATAGTTTCAGATTTACACCGAGAATCTGCTTTGACTTGTATTGGTTCCCTATTTATAGATGAGTTAACCAATAGTCTACTGGATAAGGTTTTACTTTTTGTGCTATCTACATGTAACACAGTGTCACCTGACAAAACTAGAGAAAGAGCCGGCAAAAGTTGGATTATGGAGAAGCACTCTAGAGAAAAATATTTAACGAAGTAAGACTAACCATACGAAGAATGAAGGTTAAGTGAAATTAGATGAGAATGTGGTGTCTAATACAGTAATTCAGTTATCTAGGCTTCACCCCGGTCTGGAAATAGATTTTCAAAAAAAATAATTGTAAACTCTGTTTGTTCATGAAATTTGATCAGTTTTCGAAAATTTATCTTCAAAAAAATTTCAAGTTCTAAAAACTGGCCCAGACCAGTTTTTGGGTGAAATATCACTTCCACTCACAAAACTTAAAATTCTTTCCAAGTAAAATGCATGTCCAAACACAACTTTAAGTTCCAAAAACTATTTTTCACCACAACTTCAAAAACTCATTTTTTTTCAAGTTTCAACTAAATCTATGACCAAACGCTAGCTTAATCTTGTAGGATGATGACCTAATAGAGGAAGATGTAATATATATATATATATATATATATATATAAGGGAAAAGGTTAAAATGTACAGAGACAAAGGGGTAAATTAAAGAGTATTATGCAATAGGAAGATACCTAACAGATTGAAAAGGTAAATTCCGTAGAATGGAAATGAGGCCAATGTCATATTGGAGTACATGTTAGGCCTCTAAGGTCCAACATGTTCACTAATAAATGTCATAAAAATGCATATGTTAAAATAGATACGCGGACATGCAACACTGGTAAGATTAAAATTCTAAAATTGATCATCAAAAGGAGGAAGCATATAGATCGCAATGGACAAATGAGAGGAAGTCGTTTAAATGGTTTGGTCATGTCGGATGCAGACCTCCATATACGCTGGTCTGTAGGTGGAAAATATGATGATTTAAAGCGATAAATGCAAACGAGGTAAAGCACATAGCAAGAAATTGTCATAGAATGCCAACAATATTTCTTATTAGTGTGGATTTAGCTTGAAAAAACACAATAGAAGCAAAGGATCTCATATGTGATGCCAACTAGTTACAATTAAAATTTTGTTGTTATTCCTATACTTACATTAGGTCATATGTTTATCAAGAGTCTTTTTAGTCTTGTCAGATGCTTGTATTTCACTTTAGGGGTCAAGTGTGAAATTTTAGAAACATAGAATGGCCAGAAATATCCCTGAACTTCGGAAATAGAGCACTTTTGACCGCTGTTACCTTTTGGTATCAAAATTACCTTTGTTGTCTAAAAATTGGACCACACTTGTCCTTCCTCACTAACAGAATTCCAGCTCAAATTTAACCATGTTAAAGAAAATACTCACCTCCAGCTCAAACAAACCCCTCCACCCTCTCCATTTCAAAACCTGCGTCAAGAACTGCTCATGAGTCCCCTGAATTAGCTACACACAATTCATCCTCAGGAAAAAACTGATAACCGTGGAGTCCGGGCCAGCTTGCGCGCACCTCGACTAATTCCACGGGGCACCTGCTACCTCTCACCAGTACAGGTACCAAGTAACTCTATCCACCCAGGCTTGAACAGATGGAAAGAATCACCTAGTGTTTTTGCCTCCGTTTGGAATTGAACCAGAGACCTCGTGGTTCTCAACCCACCTCATTGACCACTAGGCCACACCCTTGGGTGCCAATTCGCTCTCATAAATTGCACCAACCAAACAACATGATCCAACTGAAGAAATGATCTATTCACCAATTGAATAAAATCCTCTTCTGTAGCATAACTTAATCACGTATACAAGAGCAAGCTGACTTTTAAACTTTTTGAGCAGAAATTGCAGGAAATAAATGACCCGCAAAAGTACATGACATAAAAAACTTAAAAGTCGGGTAAAAAAAGAAAAATAATAATTCACATACTATGCAAATAAGAGAATAGGTGTCTATTGACAAAACGGGAGGCTTTAGGACCACCATGGCTATCATAAATGAAAGTGCAAGGGGAGGGGGGGGGGGGGTGAATTGTAACTTTTTTGCTCAGACAGTGGACTACCTGAACAGAGTAGTCGACTATAAAGTAATGCAGGAATAAAAGTGCAGGATTTAAACGACACAAGATATTTTATACTGGTTCAGATTCAATGTGAATCCTAGTCCTGTTCCCTTGGGTTGCAAGGGTGTTCTCTGTAGCTCTTTGTAAATGGTTTTGGTACAATGGTTGTTTGAATGGAGCTCCTACGTCTACACTCGAACACTCGTAATCTTTTTGATACAATGCCTCACAAACTATACTATATCTCTCCTTTCTTTTTTGTTTACACTATATCACTCAGGAATATAATGTTTATGAAAAGTAAAGCAGAGAACTTGAGAGTATGAGACAAAAGTATGTCTTTCTTGTTTTGTGAAGCCGCCTTTTATAATTGGTTAGGCTTTTTACGTAGAAATATCAGCCCAAGGGATTTGATCCTTGGAAAAAGGAATTCGTGATCCTATTTCCAAGAATAAGGTTAGAGCTGTTTGATGCGTTTTGATACTTCTTGATGGTCTTTCCTTGTGTGATGGAACTGTATCTTCAATCAAGGAGATTGTTACACTTGATTGAATATCCCTCCTTTAATGCGGCAGATCCTATATTCTCTTTCCTTCCTTGAACTTGATTGGTACTGCTTCCTTAGATGTAAATATCTCTTTTAGCTACACCATATATTTGTGCCTTGTCAAAGGGCTGAAGAGACTTCCTTGTGTAAGCCCATCTTGCATATACTTCTGTTGGGCTCCATCTCTTTGGACTTGTGGGCTTTTTCATTCCTTGGTCCATACATGTAGTCAACTTCCTTGATATCCGTGCTTCTCGTACTTGGTTTAATTACCAGACCTACACAAGTAAAATTGTCATCATTAAAACTTGACACTAACGATCTCCTCCTTTCTGAGGATGGCAATTTTGGATAAGATACAGTCAACATGTAGTCAACTTCCCTGTTAACATGGAAGATGCTCCCCCTAACTAGGTAGAGGCTCCCCCTGAATAGTTGACTTGTCCTTGCAGGCTCCCCCTGAATAAGTCAACTTGTCCTTCGACTGAGTTGACTATTGTACTCCCCTTTTGGCATCACTCAAAAAAAATATAACAAGTAAATAAACAAATAGCAAAAGATATATAGACTGATAACTAGTAATTAAGATGTTGAACATATCAGCAAAAGACAGAACAACACAAAGAGAATTAGGTCCCACAAAACATATTGTTTGAACAGGCCAAAAACACCCAAAAATAAAAGGAACTACTCCTGGCGCTTGAACACTGGACGACGAAGAAAATAAGCCAAAGTATTAACAATAGCATATTTCATATCAGTCAACGGTGTAGTGAGGCTATCAGGCATTGCACCAACACTAGCTTGGAGCTTAAGACGATTTGACGACCTCGCTTTATCATAGCGTCAGCTTAACGTAGCCTAGAAACATCAACACCGGTTTCCTTAGTCGAATCACGAATCTTCTCTAATTGAAACAATGTGGATGCCATTAAGTCTTTGATGGACTCAATTTTGTCATCCATAGCGGAGAGTTTGAAGAGAAGGTCAGCATAGCACTCAGCAGAAACGACAGAGGAATCAGATTTTTTGACTTTGGTAGAGGGACCAGGGTTAGAGTCGTCACAGGCTTCCTTGAGCACCCAGGATTCATTGCTTAAGACATAACCCATGCTACGAAATGCTCTAGAGTTGTAACACTACTTAACGGGAGTAACAAGATAGTCAACTAGGTCAATTTTGTGGACTTCAAGTATGCGAGAGATGAGCATACCATAAGGGAGGCTAAAGGGATTGGAGGCACACTCAATCATGTAGTTGATGACTATGGAGGACAAATTGATTTTCTTTTTGGAGAGGAGGCAGAAAGAAAAGATGGAATCACGTTGAGAGATAGTGGAGTAAGACCCAACACAAGGAACGATGGTAGTTGCAACCATATGGGCTAGCACACGAGCTTTAAAAGAAATGTTTGAAGGACCCGATTTGAGCGAGGGGACGGAGGAGGAATTGGAAAGAGTTTTCTTAACATCGTCAAAAGACACCTTCAAGAGACTCGAAGCCGAAATTTTGGGTAACTCGAAAAACCGAAAGCAAGTGCAACCAAGAATAGAGTCAAGGACAAAGTAATTTAATACGGTGTGGTGCCAAGAACCATAGTTTTGAGTTAGGTGGTCACACCCCAATGAGGGACGCATGACGGGCCGACTCGTAGGCGGGAACCGACTTAACGGTTACCTTGAACAACATATAACATAACTCAAAGAATACTGCCGAGAAAGTGGCCCAACATAAAAATATCCGAGTAATCAAACATATGTGTCGTATGCGAACCAACAAGGTCGCTACAACATCACGAGTATCATAAGAAGGTAAGGCTACATAACTTGCTAACTACGTATAAATGTCTACGGACCTCTATGGAATATAAACTGCAGGAAGGACGGGACAAAGCTTCGTCATACCTATATGTACAAATCAAAATATCACACCAAAATAGACTGCAGCTCCAAACCAAGTGGAGCGCATTATTTCACGGAACGAGGGAAGATCCTCTTTGCCGCTACTGGCCGCCGCCCGACTACCTAAACCAGCGGGTATGAACACAACGTCCATAAGAAGGGGCGTCAGTATGAATAATGTACTGAGTATGTAAGGCATGGATAATAACATAATACAGATATGAAAAGTAACGCTTGA
>NC_081349.1:67427138-67439137 GCF_029784015.1 Lycium ferocissimum
TTGGAAGTTCTAACCCCTCTATGTGTAAGAAATTTTTCGATCTTATGCAAAGTGAGTTCGAAATAAGCATGATGGGAGAATTAAAGTTTTTTTTGGGACTACAAATTCATCAAATTGACAGTGGAATATTCGTATGTCAAGCCAAGTATGCTAAGGAACTTGTTCAAAAATTTGGAATGGCTGACTCAAAAGCTATGGGAACTCCAATGAGTCCTACTTGTACCCTTGATAAAGATAAGGCAGGAAAACCTGTTGATGAAACTATGTATCGTGGTATGATTGGATCCTTACTTTATTTAACTGCCAGTCGACCATATATTATGTTTAGTGTATGCAGGTGCGCTAGATTTCAAGCTGTTCCAAAGGAATCTCATCTTACTGTCGTCAAGCGCATTATAAGATACCTTCATGGAACAACTAATTATTGCTTATGATTTCCAAACACTAACAATTTTACACTTGAAGGCTTTTCAAATGCAGATTTTGCAGGTGACAAGGATGATTGGAAAAGTACCAGTGGTGCTTGCCAGTTTCTAGGAAAATCCCTTATTTCATGGAATAGCTAAAAACAGGGATCAGTCTCTCTCTCCCGGAGCCCCGAATATATTGTTGGTCGATGCTGCACATAATTAATTTGGATGTCTTATCAATTAAGTGATTACGACTTGTCTTTTAAACCTATTAAAATTTTCTGTGATAATTCAAGTGCTATTTGTCTTTCCAAAAATCTTGTGCATCATTCTAGGGCGAACGCATAGTGTCGCGTGTTGCTGCAGTGCCAACCGACTCTAATCCACTATATAAGGGCTAAAATCCATCTTTTTCTCCATAATAAACTTCCCAAATACTCTAGAAAGCTCAGCCAACATAAGAGAGCTTATATACACCACAAAGTGAGGATTTTACATAATTTTCAAGTGACGGAGTATTAATCGAGGTCCGAGTAACGTATAGTCGCAATTATAGTTTTGTTTTGTGTTGGAGTTGACTTGGATTCAAGTAAACATTGAAGATTTTGCTATTTTAGCAAAATTAAGGTATGAATCTCTTTTTATTAATATTTATTTAGGAATATTTTCGAGAATAAGAGTTATAATTATTGCATTGGTGTTGTTGGCGTATGGATTGAGGTTTGAAGAAAGTTTTGGATGAAATTGTCCATATTTATCTTGTAGAATCTTGATGATATTGTTGTTGATGGTGGTATGGTTGTTGGTTATTGGTATTGTGATTTCGGGCTAGGCATATATACAAGGGAGATGTTGCCCGAATTTCGGCAGATTCTAAATGGATTCGAATTAAAGGCTTAAGACAAACATGTGAGGATGAGTCTAATAATAGTGTGAATTGTTTTATATGTAGATTACGGGATTTCGAACTATCATAAGTAAATTTCAAGACAGGAAGTAAGTTGGAAAGTCGAGAAATAAGCCTCCAGGTATGTTAAGGCTAGTCCCTTTCTTTCTAAAGGCATGATCCTTTTGGTATAAACCTTTGTGTCATACCCATAATATCCTTGGTTCAACAAATTATAGAAGTCCACGAATCACATGATCCTTATGATGTTATTGAGCTTCTAAAGGCATGATTCTTTTCCTACCAACCCAAGCATGAATTCCATAAAAATCCTCATTTCCAAGAATGTTAGAGATTCATGCCTCTTAAAGTTTTTTTTTTTATGATGCTAAAGATGAATAATTTTATTTTTTTTATGATAACCATGGCGATGATTATGAGGGATTTATTTATCAAAGCTCCAAGGCATACGGATTTCATGTTATTATGAGATGATTTTATTCATAGAGATTTCTAAGTACATGAGCTTTATATTATTATGAGATGATTGAGCTTACTTTACAATTTCTTAATTACCTTCATTGTTGGTAATCTCACCTTATGACCCTTGTTCCTTCAAGGTGGGATGAACGATGATGATTGATCCATAATATAATCGGAGGCTACCGACCTTACGTCACTCTAATATAGTTGTGGCTTTTGATTGGGCTCTCATGCATGCTTTATATATGTGTATGTATTTTCTCACTCCGAGCCGCGCTATAGTCGGCAGGGCATGGCACGTAGATGTGCACACCACTACAGTGGGCATGTTATGATATCGCCCCGGATGCGGGAGGCCCGGACGCTTGCTAATGATGATAACACCGAGCCTTAATGGCTGGCCATTATGCTATATATATGACACCGAGCCTTAATGGTCGGGCATGATACTATATATATCTCTCTCTCTCTCTTAATATATATATATATATATGCTATATATATGTATAAAAATATTTTTTTAAAAGTTAAGCATGCATGATATCTGCCTCAAGAGGCATCCATACGTACAGGTTATCTCTCTCTTATTTCATATTACTTTTCATATCTGTATTATGTTGTTATCAATGCCTTACATACTCAGCACATTATTCGTACTGACGTCCCTTCTTGTGGACGCTGTGTTTATGCCCGCAGGTTTAGGTACTCAGGCGAGCAGCCCAGCGCAGTAGGATCTTCCCTCAACTGCAGTCAGTGCGCTCCACTTGGTTCGAAGCCATAGTCTATTTTGGTATGATATTTTGATTTGTACATATGGATATGACGAAGCCTTGTCCCGTCCTTCCTACAGTTTATATTCCATAGAGGTCTATAGACATTTATACGTAGTTAGCAAGTTATGTAGCCTTGCCAGCTCTATGATACTCGTGATGTTGTAGCGACCTTATTGGTTCACATATGCACATATATGTTGGATTACCGGATATTTTTATGTTGGGCCCTTTTGCGTACGCAGTATTCTTTGAGTTATGTTATATGTTGTTCAAGGTAACTGTTAAGTCAGGTGATCCCGGCCTATGGGTCGGAGCCCGTCATGTCCCTCGTTGGGGTATGACAAATTGGTATCAAAGCAGTTTCATCCTAGGGTTGTCTACAGACCGTGTGCAATAGAGTCTTGTTTATGGGTGTGAAGTGTGCCACGCTTATAAACAAGAGGCTGCGGGGCATTTAGGAATGATCGACCTTCCTTCTCATCTTAGATCGTGTGTTAGAGCCAAAGTCTAGAAAAGATCATTTCTGACTCTTTTTTGTGCAAATTGATTCAGATTAAGAGGACGATTTCAGATGATGAGGGTGCAAGGAAGGCCCCTAGGGGAGATTCTGAACCAGCATCACCCCCGGGGCAGAATAGGAGGAGCCTTAGTTATTCTATGGAGACTGATCCTTCCGAGGACATTGAGACGACTCCCCCAGAGTCTGTGACCCCTGTAGAAAAGGATCCATCAGAGGACAGTTATGAGACGGACCCGTCTGAGGGTTCGTACGAGACCCCAGTGGAGCAAGAGGCTCCATAGGTTGTACCAGATTTGGCTCCTCCAGTTTCTCCTGTGATGGAGCATTTTGTTAGAGCAACTACTAGCGTGAGCATTACAGTGTGCCCTAGTCCTCTATCTTGCCTTCGGTCAATCAGGAAGGCCAGAGCATTCGTTTCCTATATACTATGACGGAGAAGATGAGGAGGAGAAGATTAGTAGACGCCGGGAGGAGGACGAAGGAGATATTTCACTACACAGTTCCCCAGACCGGGATCAGGACGGGCCGACTACAGGTACATGGGTCCTTTTATTAACACTTATTATGTTATGTTTGATTATTATGGGATATTACCTGATTGTTGGCAAATGAAAATTTTGAAGAAGTGGATCACCAAAGTAATTATGGATAATTGTGACTAAGATATTTTGTTATCGCTAGCAACCACGAAAGTAGGGATGAAAAAGCAGTCGCGTGTGTTGATTTATGACTGTGGCAATTTTCTGGACGATGGGAAATTTCAGAGGTTATGATAGTATTTACCCAATCACGGAAGTTAAGGACTTTTCCAATCGAGGGAAAAAATGTATTACAGAGTTTTATTTGAGTTTCTTTTTGTTACACATCGAAAAATTTCATATCACTGTGCGGTAAATAGATTAACATAAGTTAAGAGGTATATGATGTCCCTACTAGTAGGAAGGGATACTTAATGATTCTAATAAAGATTTCAAAGACATTTGAGGAAAAAGAGAAGAAAGCTTGTCGGAAGAAGTTAGGTAGAGAATATCGAACACAGTGTACCAGCATGTATTCATGGTGATTTACGGGGTTAGAAGTTGAACAAATTGAATCGACGCAATTTGAACGGATTCAGGAAAATCTGCAGACACCAGTCACTGTCGACGGGCCGTCGACATGTCGACGGACCGTCACTGCACACCGTCAATATGTTTCTGTAGACTGAGACCTGCAGGCGTCAATCGATGGAACAAGTCGACGGACCGTCGACACGTCGACTGGACTATCAACCTGACCGTTAACATGCTAATAATCGAGAGATTTATGTTAGTACGACGAATAGACGAGTTACACCCCAAATTTTCAGATTTCATTCTCTCTCCAAGTCTTGAATGTTATAAAAAAAAATCCTCTCATTATATTATCATATATCCAAGGGAAACCAAGGAGTAAACACCAAGAATTAGTAGAATCAAGTGTAAGAGTACTCTCTAGGGTTTGTGGAGACCAAGAATTTCTTTAGTGTTGAAGTGAAGTTTTCTCCAAGTGAAGTATTTACATCCAAAATCCATTCCTACATCATCAAAGGTAAGTTTTATGTTCAATTCATGTTATTAAGAATATTGAGAGGTTAAAAGACTTGGATTATAAGAGGGAGGAGAATATGGAGTGCAATATGGAGATAGTGATATTCTTGAATGATGACTTAACTTGAATAATAGTTCTTGACATATTATGACTACAATCTTGTGTTAAATAATACAAATGATGTTAAAGGAGTATTATATGAGAATGAATAAGAAGTTGTAAAATAGGTATGGTTATGGGTGATTTTAAAGGTGGATTTAAGAAGTAAACAATATTTAACTTGAAGAATTTGGTGATTATGTTATCATGGGTGTTCTTATTGATGTTTGAGGGTTATCTTATTTTATGGAAAAAGTTGTCGAAACGAAGGAAATGCCATCAAATTTTCATTTAACTCTTAGTTACTCTAGCTTAAGCTTAAGTATATTTCCGGTTGTCTAACTTTAGTACGAATTCTCGTGAAGGTAGCATCGCGAACTCGAAAGGCAAACAAGTAGGCAATAGGGTTGAAAAGACATAAAGGTATGTGAGGCTAGACCTTCTTTCAAAGGCATGACTCTTATATATTGTGATTTCTTCCGATAAATCCCATGACCTTCTTACATTCCAAAAGACGAAAGCTAAAGAGTATTAAAAGTTTCCTACGAGATAGAGATGAGATATGTTCCATGATAATGATATGATGTTATGATGATGCTAATGATCTTGACATGATTCCTTGATGCTAGTCATTGTTGATGGCTTCACCTTATAATGCTAGTTCCTTCAAGGTGAGACATGATGGTCATGATGTTCCATAATGTAATCGGAGGTTACCGACCTTACGTCACTCCGATAGATTTACGGTGTTCACTTGAGCTCTTATGCATGCTTCATGATAAGTATATATGTATGATTACACCGTGCCTAGATGGTCGGGCATGACACCGCTAAGACGGGCGGCTTATGATAACACCGTGCCTATTTGGCCGGACATGACACCACTAGTGGGCGGCGTGAGATGATTACCCCGGACGCGGGCTAATGATGTTACTGATTCAGAAAGATTACGTATGTATATGTGATAAGTTTGAAAGGTAAAAGTGAGCATGCATGATTCCGCCCCAAGAGGCAAGCAGCTACAATTATCTTTTCTTCTTATGCTTTCTATGTTTCCTTATTATGTTATCGTATATGCCTTATATACTCAGTACATTGTTCGTACTGACGTCCTTTTCTTTTATGGACGCTGTGTTCATGCCCACAGGAGACCTGAGATTGCTTGACTTGGAGCTTTTCAGCAGATTTGCAGGAGCACTCCACTACTCCGGAGTCGCCATTTCTTGGTATATTCTTTTGTGTACATATTGGGGCATGGCGGGGTCCTATCCCGTCCTTTTGATTCTAGTACTCCAGTTAGAGGCTCGTAGATACCTATATGTGGGTTGTAGATGCTATGTGATCTCTTCATTGTATTTTGTATATCATTTTTGCAGCCGTGAGGGCTTAAGTCTATATGTGTGTGTTGCCTTGGAGATTGTGTATGTTCAGGTTGGGGTATGATGATTAGCATAGTGAGTGGTGCTCGATAGTTAGCTCCGGGTACCCGTCATGGCCCTAGATTGGGTCGTGACACTTTTAGAACTTCAAATAGATGTTCAAGGATAAGTGATGAAGACAGGATGTAATAAAAAGGATGGATGAGATTCCTTAAGGAAAGGTATCTAAATCTTTTAGCTAATGTGGTGAAGGTCATTTGACAACTTTGAAATATATTTCTCTTATGATTTTATTAAGAGACACTAAAGGTACGGATCAAGTTGGGTATTGAAGTTAAGGTAGCAAGTGCTACGGGATAGGTCGATATTGTCCTTCTCCTGATATTAAAAGTAAAGTAATTATGATATAATAATACAAAGAGGAATATGTATATATAAGAGTAATAAGATTATGATATCATGAGGAGAGAAGAAGCATGAGTAAGGAAAGTATATTGCTAGTAAGGGTTAAGTGGAATTCTTGAGAAAAGGATTAAGGCGTTGGTAAAGATGAAAAGCCATTCAATTACATTTCTAAAGTAAGTAAGCAGAGAGGAGAGAGGATGGCAAAAATGTGATAAAAGACAAATGTGAAGACCTTGGAAATAGATCTAGACAAATAGGGTTAGAGTATAATGACAATGGTTATGGATGTAATCCGAGATGGAGAAATCAAATTTTAAGAAAAATGCCAAAGGAATTTCGACTCTTAAGGTACATTCGAGAGGATAAATATGAAGTCATATTGATACGTTCGCCTAGGAAATGGACAAACCACCCCCCTAAGAGACGATCTTAGAAATGGAAAGGATTTGTACTTCTAACAAAGTATTTTACGAATTCCGGGGCCAATGCGGTAAAATGGCAAGGTGGAGAAGAGCGCTTTATGAGCGAGGAAAGTTAAGCAAGGTTCTAAGAGCGAAAGTAAGAAAAGTGGACTAATGGATTGGCCAGAAGAAGGTATGTAACCATCAAGGACAAGAGGAATGATAATAAACTAATAAATCTAGCAAGAGGCAAAACATCGATAACCGAAGTTAAGAGTCTTGATAAAAAGTACTGAAATTTGGTCATAAAGGAAATAGGAAGAAGGTACGAGGGATGTGCAGGAATACGGGTAAGTTGTAATATCGTAAAAGGTAGAAGACGAAAAGAGTACACTTTACGAACATTTCATGATAAGCACAAGAATTGGTGAGAAAATTTGAAGAACTATGATTCAGAACTGTGACGCAAACTATTAAGGACGATGAGACAATATAAGTTAAGCTAATGAAAGGATGAATCGTGAGAAAGAATAGTATAGCATATATGTGAATCGAGAATTAAAAGAAACCAGAATCTCAAGGATCTTAGTAAAAAAAAAAAAGTAGTCGGGAATGAAGATTACGGCTGAAGGAGCATCGTGTAAAGACCCCGACAAACTTTGATGTCACCATTAATTCATTAGCCTAAAGGATTAATAATCATGAAATGAAGAAGTGGTCTGAGGTGTCTTCAATATGTGTAAATCCTTGACTTAGTACAAATGTTAAGCTAGAAAAAAAAAAGGGAATGAGTTAAACCAGACAATGAAGGAAACTTCTGATATTGTACGGGATAAAAGAGTTAAAGGACCGCTAATGTCAGCCAGATGGCTACCATATATATATATATATATAAATGAGAACATCCCTAAGAAGATGAAGCCAAAAGCAAGATAAATTACAATAATTACCAAACAAAAAGAATAAGTCGGAAAGTGGGAATAAAATGTACATTGTATATATGTATACATACATATATATATATATCGTATATATATATATATATATATATATATATATATGTATATATATATATGTATATATATGAAACAAAGGTGGAACAAGAAGCCGATAAGATGAACAAGAATTAACAAACAAAAAAGAATAAGTTTTGTCATCGAAGTATTGTCTTTAAGGGATGACTGGATCACTAAAAAAATATGGACATTTAAATAAAAGTCCTCCACAAGGTAATAAAAAGTTTTAACAATGAGTATAATTATCACTAAAAAGGAAATTGTAAAAGATGAGATAAAAGTTTTAACAAGGGGGAATAATTATAGAAGGTTGTGATTAAATAAGATTTTATTCTAATTCCACGTTTATGAGTTAATTATGTTAAGATTCGACGAAAGGAAATTGGAGGAAGAGTTCCAAATACGAAATTGAAGATATTTGAATCATAAATTGGCGTAAGTTGTGGTTTTTAATATGATACGAATGTAATCTTGCTAGGAAAGACAATAATAATGATGAGGAAGTGTCGCATACAAGTGTATAAGGTATTGTGTTACAGTTGTTGTTGTGGATGGATCATGGAAAGAAGTCTGGTTAATTGAGTCCAATTTGAATATAAACTTCCCGGCTACTCAATATACATTGGATAAGCAATCTGAGGTAAAGTAAGCATCGAGAGTAATAGGATGATAGCAAGGAAAAAGCTAATGCAAATCATCTGGGCATTATCTGTTACACCCCGTAGTTTTGTACGTTGAGATTTATGAGTGTTGATTGTTTTAAGTATAGACGCTGGAGTTACCTTCAAGAATATATGAGATTACATGCGCCAATCTTATGATTATGAGGGTTTAAGTTCATATAATAAGCTATGGAAGGATTGAAGGGCAAGTGAATCAAGGAAATTAAATTTGTTGGACTTTGAAGGAAATATGAGGGGCAATTTTGGCCCAACTTGGAGGAAGAATATCTTTTAGAATATGAGGAGTTTTGATGCAAAGCAAGAGGCTAAATTGAAGTATAGGAAGTCTAGTTTCCAATGCAACAAACCGCTTGTCGATACAATATCGGAGTAGAGAATTATGGACTTTACAAGTTAGGCAGGTAGAGCAGGGGATTGCACTGCGCGGACGCACAGTGTCGCGCGCTGCTGTAGTGCCACCGACTTCAACCCACTATATAAGGGTTAAAAATCCTATTTTTCTCCATAATAATTCCCTAAAAAGCTCTATAAAGTTCAGCAAGCATATGACAGCTCATATATCACATACAAGTGAGGATTTTGAGTAAATTTCAAGTTACGGAGTATTAATCGAGGTCCGAACAACGTGTAGTTGCGATTATAGTTTTGTTTTGTGCTAGATTTGTCTTGAAAACAAAGTAAATATTGAAGATCCTCTTATTCTAGCAAGGATAAGGTATGAATCTCTCTTTCTTAATATTGATTTAGGAATAATTACGAGAATAAGGGTTATAGATTGTTGTGTTGACATATGGATTGTGATTTAAAGATATTTTGGACGTAATTGTACATGTTTATCTCGTAGAATCTTGATAATAGAGTTGTTTTGGTATTTGGAGGAAGTAGATAATATAGGGGAGATGCTGCCCAAATTTTCGTAACCCAAACTAGTATTTGATAACTAGTACAAGTGAGTTAATGGGAAGTATGATGAAAGTACGATTAAAGATGTACTTCTCGCCATATAGGTTCAAGTGAAGGGCGAACATTGGAATAAAGGATCCCTTAAGTGGTGGCTTAGCGAATAAGGTATGTAAGGTGTTCGTTTCCCTCTTTCTTTGGCACGAATCCAACTAGAATATGAACATGAGCATTCTATAGCAAATTCGCTCCACTCCTATACTTTGTATTTCCAAATCTTAATGTCTTAGTTATTTGATTGATTCTTGGCACATTATCATGTTTATCATCGTTAATTTATTTCTTTGGAATCGATATAACCTTCCATAATTTATTCGGAGATCACCGACCTTATGTCACTCCGATTGAGTAATGGCTTCTAATGGGCTCTCATGCATGCTAGTTATATTATGCATTTATACATATGATGATTATGGATCGGGCCGTACGTTCCTCGGCACTAACATATGATGATTATGGACCGGGCCATACGCTCTTCGGCACTAACATATATGGATCGGGCTGCACGTTCCGTAGTAATATATATATATATATATATATATATATATATATATATATATATATATATATATATGGATCGGTCGTTGCACGTTTTGCGGCAATATACTATATTTATAGATCGCTGTACGTTTCACAACACTAACTTTATGAATCGGGTTGCACGTTCCGCAACACTAACAATTATAATATATATATATATATATATATATATATATATATATATATATATATATATGTATATATATATATATATATATGTCCTCATTTACATATGATTCTGGAATATGCATGCATTCCATAACGCTCATTCTCTAATGACAAAAAAAGTTGCTTTTATTTTCATTGTACTTCCGCCTTACTCATGCTATTTCATCCCGCCTCATACTCAGTATTTTATCCGTACGACGTCCCTTTGCACGGGATGCGCATTTCATGATGCGGCCCCGACGAGTTATTGGAGAGCGAACAAGAGGACTCTCGGCTTCGAGGCGTGTCGACTATGCCAGCTCCTCCGGGACTTGCTATTTTTTGGTACTTTTCTGCTAGTGTAATACATGTTCTTATGTACACTCTTAGAGGCTCATAGACATAGTGGGGTATGTAAATATTATGTATGGCCTTGTCGGCCTTATTTTGAGCTCTTGATACTTTTTGTGATAGCCTTGCCGGCTTTGTGATACTCGTGATGTTGTAGCGACCTTATCGGTTCGCATATGAATATATATATATATATATATGCCTTGTCGCCTTATTTTGAGCTCTTGATACTTTTTGTGATAGCCTTACCGGCTTTGTGATACTCGTGATGTTGTAGTGACCTTATCGGTTCGCATATGAATATATATATATATATATATATATATATATATATATATATATATGTTGGATTATTGGATATTTCTATGTTGGGTCTTTTCGCGTGCAGTGTTCTTTGAATTAGGGCATATGATGCTCAAAATAACTATTAAGTTAGGTGGTCTCGGCCTATGGGTCGGAGCCCATCATACCCCTCGGTGGGGTGTGACATTATCATAGATGGGACTATGATGAGATAGTAAGGAATTAAGGAGTCCGGCCAAGAAACTGAAAGGACATGATATGGTATATATAAAATCGATCAGTACTAAAAGGGATAATCTAAAATAGCACCAGAGAAGCAAGCAAAGAAAAGTACCGCAACCAAATAAGAAAGTTGTCCACTAGCAGAGGAATAAAGAGCTACGAAACAGGTTGGGCTAAGTTAACAGAAGGGGAAGTCACGGAAGTAGTCGGAGATAAGACCGCAAGAAAGGGGTTCAAGGATATAAATTGAAAAGATGGATATTTAAGAAATTAAGAGATCCACTAGATTGACAAACTGAAACGACAGGTAAGTGCGTCAGACTATGGAAAAGACTTATTAAGTGAGAGTCGGGCGAAGGTCAAAGGAAAAAGGAAAACCCTAAAGGGAATAATTAAAGGATATCGCATTTGATCAGGACAAGCTGGTGGAACCTCATAGGACAAACAAAATAATGGCTCTTATTGGAAAGGGATGAATGAAGGCTACAAACAAAGTAATGAGTGAAACGATTCTTGCATGACAAAGAACCTTGGTTAATCTTGAAAACCTCCACATTCACCCCAATTTATTAGTCGGACTAAGGATTAGAAACTTTAAGACTGATTGAAGGAAAGAAATCATTAAGAAAGTGATTTGAGATGATCTGACATAAGTACAAAAATTTCTATTAACTAGCCCAGCTGCAAGAAGTCCAATTAAAGGAAAGAGGAATCAAGCGAGAAATTTCGGTGTTAAACCAGTTGAAAGATAAAGTACCGCAAAGATTAATTAGACTACCGTGGAAAGAAAAGGATGCTGCAATATGACTAGTCTTGAGGTTATCCTAAGGGGAAGGAATAAGAATAAGTTAA
>NC_081349.1:67439237-67446295 GCF_029784015.1 Lycium ferocissimum
TGATTGAGGCACTCCATGTCCAAAATTTTACAGTTTCTCTTTTGGTATATATATATATATGTATATTCATGTTTTTGGGCATGACGGGGGTCTGTCCGTCCGGATGTCTAGTATTCCGGTAGAGCTCCTAGATACGCGTGTGGGTAGTACGGTCCCATGGATTTTATGTATATGCATGTATATATTATTTTGGATAAGCGAAGGGCTTATGTTTATAAAAGCAAATGTATTTGAAAGATTCGTTTTTACATGATTATGAGCATATAGTATGAATAATAGCAGATAAGCAGGTAAGTGAGCGGTGTTCGGTGGTTAGCCCCGGATACCCGTCGCGGCCCGTAGCTCGGGTCGTGACATATACGACCACTTATACGGTCCATATAACTTTATACGGTCTGTATAAGGGGTCCGTATAACCCCCAGCAGGAAGATGTTTTTCATGATGGTGAACCACGGCCACTTATACGGACCGTACAATGTTATACAGACCGTATAAGTGTCCGTATAACACTCGACGGGCTGAGTTATTTTCAAGTATATAAATGTGATCCCACTTCATTATTTCCATTTTTCACACTTCACCACTTCTCTCCAAGTCTCTAGAACATTCCATACATTTCATACGCAAGAATCCAAGGGAAATCAAAGGCTCATATCATTAATCCAAGGGAATCAAGTATAAGGAAGCTCTTAAGGGTTTCTAGAGTCAAGAAAACTTTATGGATTGAAGCTAGGGTTTTTCTTCAAGTGAAGTATTTCCATCCAAGGGGTATTGCTACTCAATCAAAGGTAAGTTGTATCATCATTTCTTGTTATTTGGACTATGGAGAGGTTAAAAGACTAGGGTAGAAGAAGAAAGTAGAAAAGGAAGTCTAAATGTAGCTTTTATGATGTTTATGAGTAGTAATCTATATGGAGTCATGATTCTTAGTATGATATGGATATAACCCTGTTATGGAAGGTAATAATGGTGATGAAGAAGCATTATATGAAAAATGTGCTAAAATGGGTATGAAGTTGCTAGTATGAGTTGAACATGGGGGTGAATATTGAAGGCTTAGGCTTACTGTAATGTGATTACTTGAATTGGATTGTCATGACCCGACCTACGGGCCGCGACGGGTACCCGAGGCTGGCCACCAGGCACCACCCATTCTATTGCTTATCCTGCCTTTAATTATATTTCTTATCATTTATGATCATAGAAAATAACTTTCATTTAAATCATACTTACTTAAATAAAGATAGGCCCTTTGGGCTATCAAAATAATAATATACATAAGCTTGCATGTACATGTAGTCTACGGGACCATACTACCCACACATAATATCTACGAGCCTCTACTAGAATACTAGACATATAGACGGGACAGGACCCCGCCGTGCCCAGGATACATGTACACAAAATAATGCCTCAGAATTAGCACCTCCGAAAAAAAAGGAGGGCTTCTGCAAATCCGCTGACAGCTACTATGGATCGGCACCGTCTCCCAGTCTACCTGTGGGTATGAACACAACGTCCAAAGAGAAGGACGTCAGTACGAACATTGTACTGAGTATGTAAAGCATGAGCAGTAATGGTGGAGAAACATAACGGTAATATATGAAATAACATAAGATGGGAGACATTAACATTCTCTTCATAGTACTTACCTGCTTTCCGTAGGGACGTTCCATGTTCTATTTCGTACTCGTATACATACATTCGTATCTTGTACTTACTTACCTTTTATATCTATTCTCTTGTCATACTCATGCTCGTATCACGTACTTTGCATATACATAGCCCTTATTCGGCACTTACATGGTATTAGCATGCTCCGTACTCTAATATTTATCATATACATAGCATACTCGTACTCGTAAAGATGTCATATACTTATCTCATTCGTACTCACATGGACGTGATGCATATGGCATAATCATACATATAACATAATCATACATGTATCATAATCGTATTTATATAGGTCGGCATCATTGGTACTCGGCCCCTCTCGGGCTCGATGAGATCGTTGGTATGCGTACTCGGCCCTCTCGGGCTCGATAGGCTTGATAGTATACGTACTCGGCCCCCCCTTGGGCTCGATGGGCTTAGTAGTATTCGTACTCGGCCCTCATGGGCTCGATGCACTTGGTAGTATTCGTATTCGGCCACGAGGGCTCGACCACAACACATATATCTCATATCGTACATGCATCATAGGCTCATTACTATCACTCGTTTCATAGACATATTGTGGCTTTGTTTTACTCTAGCGTCATCAAACATATATCTGTGCATACATACCATATACTCATTATCTTACATCTTGTAGATTTATGATTATGAATCGTCTTATAAGCATATCATGGTTCTATCGTACTTAACATCACTATCATTCATTTCATGGGCGTATCGTGGCTTAACATAGTGCTACCATATCTTATCATTCTTAGTTACACATACACATACATGTCATCAACCCATGTCTTGGAGCTTAGGGGCAACCATATCTTTATTGGGGTGACGTAAGGTCGTGGACCCCCGATAACATTACGAACTTTCGTAAGTGTTCTACCTCACCTTGAAGGAACAAGCATAAGGTGAGTGTGAATAATGATCATCATCAATAGATTATACCTATAGCGTCATTAGCCTTATAGGATCATCACATCATAGACTATAGCATCTCTAGACTTTAGCTTACTATCGTCATTATTAGATTCGTCGCATATCTCTTATTTCGTGTAGCTATTCATAAGCGAGGACTCTTAACTTTCTTAGAGATAGGAATCTCATAGGAGAGGAGGAAATGCATACATGGATTCATGCCTTAGAAGGAAAGGATTAGCGTTACATACCTTTGCCGTTTAGCTACTCTATTGCTGGCTCGTCCTCCTTCGATGCCTGCGTCTTTACCTTCAAGAGGGTTCGTATCGTCATTAGCTAATCAATTACAAGAATGTACTTCTTAAGGCTAAAGAAAATCGGGCAGCGTTTCCTTTGTTTATACTACTTTCCGCCATATTCCATATCAACCCTCAACCATCCACAACAACAATCATAATACCATACTCAACAATCGTCACTCATTCATGTTATTCACATTTCCCAATTCTACTCTAACTCTTCAAAATCATGACTAAGCCCATTACCACATTCTTTCATGTCCAAAACTTATTTCATGCTCTAGATATCATTTATAACGCGTTTATAATCTCTACACATCCATTTTTCGTGATTCATTTCAACTACCAATTCAAGATGACATTATTCTTCCATATCTAACCCATTTCATGTATTCTTTTGTAATCCAAGTGTTTCAACTTTATAATACTCTTAACATCATGAAAATACTATAAAACATACCTTAGATGATGGAGGAACAAGCCTTAGATGATAACACACCCTTTGCACAAAACCCTAGTTTCACCTCTCTTGGATTCTCTTGATTTAGATGATTTCCATGAGGTTTCCTTCACTTGATTCACTTGATTTCTTGTTGTTGATCTTTGATTTCTATGGTTTTCTTGTGGATGAGATACTTGGAAGGTTCTAGAGGTGTGGAGAGGGTGGAAGTCGTGTATGGAAATGAATAAAATGAAGTGGGCATCAACATATAAACTTAGAACGTTTCGGTATCGGGACTTCCACGGACGTTCACGGTCCGTGGAACCCGGTGTTGGTCGTGGAACTGGTCGTGGTTCACGACCAGCCGGACCTCTCTCTGCTGCCCATTCCACGAACCATTCCATGGTCCGTGGAATATTATATGGGCGTGGAAGTGGTCGTGGAAATCCTTCTTTCGCCAAAGTTGTTCCCGTCGTTTCGTTTAATCTCCAATCCTTATGGAACCTTCTTAACACTTGTTTATCACTTCATCAACAATTTAGGGGACGTTATAACTCTCCTCCACAACATCCCTAAGGCATCATTAACTCAATACCCGTAGTTTCGTCCAACACGCTGACTTATAACTAGATTCCCTTAACAACTTTCTCGCTTTAACTCGGATGTCTTTGGAAATCTTAATTAGGACTATCGATCACTCTTCCTTTCTTACCCAAACCTCGTATTCATCATGCCCTTCTTGAGTCTACTCGCTTGCACGCTAAGGGGAAATTTCCAAGGTGTAACATGGATATTATGAGTGTATTATGGATGTTATTGTGGTTGTTGGGAGTTGTTTTGTGATATGGTGGAAGTTGACAAAATAGGGGAAATGCTGCCCAATTTTCATTAGACTTTGAATTATTCTAGTTTGAATTTAAAAGTATCATTAAGGCTTAACCATGGTATGAATCCTTCTAAATGTAGATTATTCAAGCTTCCACGGTGAACGTTAGATAGTTGAGAAGACAAAGAGGTATGTAAGGCTAACCCTTCTTTCAATAAGGCATGGTTCCTTGGCTATATATATATATATATATATCCTTTCATGAGTTCTATAATGCCCTCTAAATGATTCTATCTCCAAAGCTACTAAAGCTCATGATCCTCGATACTTTCATGATTCCATTGCATCCTTTATATGATAGTTGATCCTCCAAGGATAGACGTAACAAAAATAATCTTGGTAATGATGTTGATGATGCTTATGGACTCTTAAGTATACGTGTCTAAGTATGTATGACCATTATGTAACACCGAGCTTATATGGCCAGGTATGATACCTATTGCGCGCACACTACTGTAGTTGGGTACGGATACCACTGAGCCTTGGTAGGGCCAGGTATGTATGATCACCGAGCCTTGTCATGGGTAGGTTTGCTGCCAGGTATGTATGATCACCGAGCCTTGTCATGGCTAGGTATGCGAAACACCGAACCTTCATGGTCAGGTATGGTATGGATACGAATATGAATATGAATATGAATACGAACACGAATGTATATGTATGTATTTACGCGAGCACGCTTTTGAAATGGAAGGTCCCTACGAAAGAAAAGTAAGTAAGTAATGATGATGAAGGCTCTACTATCTCCCGATTCTCCCATCTTATGTTGTTTCTTATGCTCCTATTATGATGTTGATTATGCTTTATATACTCAGTACAATATTCGTATTGACGTCCTTTTGTTTGTGGACGCTGCGTTATGCCCACAGGTGGCCAGGGAGACATGCTTGATCCATAGCTTTCTTATTTTGGGACTACTTAGAGGAGCTCCATTTCATCCAGAGCTACAGCTTTTGGTAATATTCTTTTGTGTACATACATGGGTACGGCGGGGTCCTGTCCCGCCTATATGATGTTACCTACTCTTCTTATAGGCTCGTAGACAGTTGTATATGGTTAGATATCTTGAAGCCTTGTCGGCTTATATTTTGTATATCATTTTGATGGCCTTGTCGGCTTATGTATATTGATGTGGGAATAGTTGTTAATGATGGTATAAAGGTGTTGTTGCCCAATGAGTTTAGCATTATTGATGTATAGCATTCATGAGTAAGCTATGTGGTCCACCTAGATGTGAATACGAATGTACGATAAGAAGTACCCGGGTGGGTTAGCACTGGGTGCCCGTCATAGCCCTCGGGTCGTGTCGTGACAGTTGGTATGACTTCTGATTTTGTGGGCTCGTCGCCATTACTTTATGTACTGAAATATTAGGCGTACTTGCTACATGTGGAAGTAAAGAGGGACATAGACTATTATGTTTGTTTAGACGATTGTATGATTCATTTCATGGCTGAGTTGATCCAAGTCTTAATATGACTTGTGGCTTTGTGACTTGTACCTTTACTGTTGCTTTATTGGTTTGCATTGATTTACCACGTTACCACTCATTTATGCATTCATACACTCATGCATGATGGAAATGGTTTGGAAGACTTGTGGCATGATGCCTTGTGTTTGACATTGACATTGCTAATTGTTCATAGTCCATACGTACTGATGAACTGGAATACGTTAAGACATACATTGTGATGTGAAATTAGTGAAGAAGTTAATATAATCTTCTTGTTGCACTTATGATACTATTTGATACATGGTACTTGATGAATTGATCATTGGGAGTGATGTGACAATGTTATGGAAAGGCATATATGTGACCTAGATTAAGGGCTCGTGGTCCGAGGTTCTTTGCAGAGACGAGAGGTATATTGATATGGACGCGATCGAGGTTCTTTCCAGAACGGAGGATTCATGGCTGGGGTCCGAGGAGTGGGTCTGGAACGAGGGTACATGGACATCATGGGTCCCCTGCAGGTCATGACTACTGAGCTATGACATCAGTAGCATGTGTGTATAGTGTGTATTTGACCAGTGCATTGTATTGCACCTCATCATATTTTGCATTGCACATCATCACATTTTATTCTGCATTATTATATGCTCTGTTATATCCCGTATTTTGTACGTCGGGATATTCCGAGCCAAGTGTGAAAAGTTAAGAATAAGACTATTTTCCGATTTTGTTTTAATGCACAAAGTCGCTTATGATTTCATTGTATGGAAATATTAAGGAAACTTTGGGGTTAAAAGTGGAATTATGGAAACTAATATCTCATGAAATATGGGACCAAAAATGAATTATGGAAAGTTAGACATTTCATGAAAATTTGGGGCCAAAAGTGAAGTTTTGGAAACTTTAACTCATGGAAAAAATGACCATGTGGCCATGCACATGACTTGTGGGCCATAGGCCACATGTATGAAGTATACATGTAATATTAGATGACTTATTAAGTCATCTTCATCATTTCTTATCTCCCAGAAATTTCAAGAACTTGGAGAGAAGATGAAGAGGGCTATTCGGCCATGAAAAAAAAAATGGAGGCCCTCAAGTTGTGATCAAAAAAATAATTTCTTCTAGTTTTCATACCAATTTAAAGGTCCTCGTCAACATGGAGTAGTTGTTGGAGCAAGAAAATCGTTCGTTGTTGCTTTGAACAATTCTAGCCGTGGGAGAAGATGGATGGAAAGGTGAGGTTCAATCTTCCTTACATGTTTTATAGGTGTTTATGCATGTTGTGATATGTAGAAATGAATGAAATTCATGAAAATGTGGTGTTGTTGTTATAGCCGTGTATGTGTGGTGTGTGGCCGTGTATATGTGGTATTGTGTAGGAG